>NC_090066.1:3792477-3805954 GCF_038355195.1 Osmerus mordax
TGTTTCTTTTGTAAGTCCTTTCTGGCTGTAATTACTGTTATTGCCATCGGCGCTAAACACACCAATTACAACGTCTGGGGCTTTTTGTTACGTTTCTGTCTGTTTGGACAAACAAGCAGGGAGGGAGTGAGGGATGGAAGGAGGGGGACATGCAGAGAAATTCAAAGAGGTACACAGGGGAGAGAAGGCAGAGAAAGACACGGAAAAACGTTTTTGTTTCAGTATCAACCTACCATCTTGACCTCCTCATCACCATTTACATTTACATTTAGTCATTTAGCAGACGCTCTTATCCAGAGCGACTTACAGTAAGTACAGGGACATTCCCCCCGAAGCAAGTAGGGTGAAGTGCCTTGCCCAAGGACACAACGTCATTTTGCATGGCTGGGAATCGAACTGGCAACCTTCAGATTACTAGCCTGACTTCCTCACCGCTCAGCCACCTGACCCCCCACCAGGGTGATGCACTTGACCCCTGACGCCTAGCCGGTGGGCATTAAGGGTATTACCCCCTACTTGTCTTAATGGTTCAGAGCATGTGTCTGACACGCTCTCTGAGCGTGCTCAGTGTGGTGACATTCATCTGGGCCGTGTGCTGCGGAAATATGTTGCATGGTAAAAGGGGCTTTAAAGCAGTTTGGGGGAGAGCAGAGATTTCATTAAAACACAACATAATCCTTTATCTGATCAACAGGCACAGTTGTTCTCTACTTCATGCTTTTCTATGTGGACTCATAACATGGAGCTGTCTGTCAGACTGTCTGAGTGCTGGCTGGACACAAAACACACACACACAAAGGCACTGTGTTGCAATATGCACACATTTGTGTAGCACAGTCCACAGACAAAGCACGGTACCATCACACCTTCTCCTACCCCCGACAAGGAAAGGGTCTTCCGCCTTTGTCCTTCTCCCAGAGGAGAAGCTTCAAAGCTTCTGGCCCAGCATGGGGTCAGAAACAGAGGCCACACGGCCCACAGTATCAGACAAAGGATTTATAAGGAAGAACTTTCTTATGTGGATTTACAAACATATTCTCAAGGACTACATGACTCATGGACACTATTTCAATGACAGTAGTTGATGTGTTATAATGTGTGTTTTTCCCATTTACTTAGAACGTTGTTTAATTGAGGTTTGATTATAACTTCCCTTCAAGTATAGTTAAGTCAGCCAATCTTGATATCAAAATGATTGTACCATACTAACAAAACCATTTATTAATGTTGTATTGTTATATTATGAAGTTTAAGCATTCCGTGGACAGTTGAAATAACAGAACTCAAAGCTAGAAGCCCACTTCACACCTCTAGGCAGATCTCAGGATGACGCCCAGGTGGGGAGTAACTGACCAATCAGGAATTCACCTTTACAAGGATATACTTCTTTCCTTGGGGAGTATAAAACCACCCAACGTACAATCACCCCCGCTTGTTTGTAGGATTAAACTGAGGTGAACGCGTCACTCTCTAACCTATTCCTCTAAATTGGCACATTCACTGAGCGCCCGGAACTTTGACGAGAGATTCCACTTTCTATTCGTTGGACATAACGAACCTTTGACTCCATCTTCAAACCGACAAAAGTAACTACGATTTGCAATATTTCTTACTTGTGACATATTGGCATGTTGTGATTAAATTGTTGATGTTTGATTGTATTTTACAAATGAGTTAACTTAACCCTTGTTAAGTCAGTTGCCCTTGCTCGTCCATTGTTACCCCAAAGGCCTACCTGTCCCTCTCTACCCCTCTCCCACTCTCTCTCTCCCTCCCCCCTTCACACGCGCTCTACACAGCCATTGTGTTGCTCGCCCTCATTTGCATCCAGCCACTGTACTACTCTGACTAACCCATAACTTATCTGGTATTTGTTCATTATAATTACATTTTCCTAAATAAATCATTGTGTATAATATTCGTGTATCACTCACGTTATCTGATCTGCTCTACTTTTATAGAATTCCCTACTTAAGATTAGACTGATTATTACAAAGGCTATTATTTCAATATTATTCAATAAGGTTTCCTCTATCCCTTTAACAATAAGAGGTGGTGCCCCCAAGAACTACATACTTTATTATAAATTAAGTATTGCTAATCATAAACGAGCAAACCCCGCTACACTTGCGTGTATAAACAAAACAAAAATGGCCTATTTTGTGGGGATGATCTCTAAATTCAAACATATGTTTGTTGTTAAATGGATCGCTTGGCACAATGCAGAACACACAATCATCACAAACACAACCGTCAGAACGCCTTACTGGAGGGCCTGGACTGTTGTTAGACCGTGAAGACAGCATTCTAATCAACAGGGACACAGTTAGGAGCCCTTCCAGACTAGTAAACATGATTCATCCCCATCTCTCACACCCATTCCCAGGGGAGGTCCCAGACGGTGGCCTCTGGACCCCACCCTACTCCAGGTCAAGTTGTGTGTTCCTCCAGCTGAAAACAGACATAGACTGATGGTCATCATATCTCCTTCCAGTGGAACAGCGTTGATGAGCCAAGTCAGCTACAGACAATTCACAATTTCAAGTTCCAAAAAAGTACATTGTTCCTGTAGTCGCAACTATTAGACGAAGAACTATGACCCTTGCCAGTGCAAGACAGAAGGACAGTCAGCCCGCAGGATGGACACAGTCTGATTATCTTCCCTGTCTTCTCTCCGGAGGACAGAGCAGCTTTACAGGCTGGCTCTTTGTGGTCGCTTCGCTCTCTCCAACCTCCCTTTACCGCTGTTAAAGACTTGACCACTGGACCACAGTGTGCATCTGCAGTCAGACCACAGGTCAACCGCAACCATCTGTTTCACAGGAAGGGATTGTGCTTGGACCAGGACGACTGGTGTGGTCAGCGATGAGTTAGAACACATGCTGTTTAAACAATTACACAATCCCCAGGCCCTTATCTTCAGGAGTTAGAGGAGCTAAATCTGCTCAAATACAGAGCTCTCTCTGCTCTAATCCCGAGAACATCGCGCTAAATCCAGCCCCAGTTATCCCTCTATCTCTCTCTCTATCCCACAGATAGACTCCCATTATGTCCTGACCTTCCTGACCCACCACCGGAAAGAGAGAGAAAGAGAGAGAAAGAGAGAGAAAGAGAGAGGCAGACAGTCACAGAGGCAGAGCACTAATGTTTTCTTTGAATCCATATGAACTCTTCCATTAGCACACCTAGCTTTATCTGTTCCCTCCAGGAAATCCTCTAACCTCTGTCCATCTGTCAGAAGTTAGAGACCCCTGACCTAATCGTTACAAAGCTGTCATTTACTCACACACACACACACACACACACACACACACACACACACACACACACACACACACACACACACACACACACACACACACACACACACACACACACACACACACACACACACACACACACACAGACACGCACACCCATACACCCACACACATATCCAAATGTACAAGCGCACAGACAAAATCTCAATTTGATATCTTGGCTACGAAGGAGTAACAATTACAGTAATGGTTGCAGACCGATGGCTGAATCAAGACACTGGAGGCAGAGCAGAGATCAAGCTCCAGCCCAAGGTGTATGTTTGTGTCCCCGCTCCACACACAGCGCAGTGGATCCTGATGGAGGACATACAAGGGCGGTCTGAAGACAACAGCTGAGTTTGCCTTTTATTCAACCTCAGAAAGCACAACTCAGAAGGCAAAGATCTGCTCAGTCTCAACTGGAGGTCATTGTGAGCTGCCAGGACAAGCAGCCAGGGGTAAGACACATGGCTGCTGGCATCCCCCTCACTGCCCCTGCCCTGTTTCCTGTTTCCTGTGCTGCTGCTGCTGCTGTTGTTGTTTATCACAGAAAGCACAAAACACTGACAAAAACAGGGGTCTTGGTCTTGGAGCAAGAATTAAGGAAGGCGACCAGGGCGAATTAAAGATGCACACTTGAGGACAGCTCCCCGAGAGAGAAGATGAGCCATCCTCCAGTCAGGGCAAGACGCCTTGGCAGGGTGGGGGGTTTCTTAGCCCGGGGGATGGTGGTGGTGTGGGGAGGGGCAGCGGTGGACTGCTGGAGACACTGGCAGCCATGTTGGCTCTGGGGGGACTGGCACACAGGGCATCCCATGGCTGACTGGCACGGAGAGGATACCGACAGGATCCAAATACTGCCAGCCTTGCCAGCCCTGCCAGGTCTTTCTCTCATTACACCATTCACACACACACACACAAACACACATGTACATTCACACACACACTCACACACATTATGCATGGCTATGTACAGTAGCCTACATACTAAAGAGTTGGCAATGGTGTGTGCGAGAATTTTGTGTCTTTTTATATTATCTAACAGATATGCACGGTGAAACGTGTCAGCATGTAAGCATGACTACTTTATGACTTCCTCACCCGCTTAGTCACCAACAACACCTGACCCTCATTCCCTCCTTTTCACCTTCCATGGAACCCCTATTTACCTGTCCTTTTCTCTGTCTGTCTCTCTCTCTTTCTCTCTCTTTCTGTCTTTGTCTCTCTCTTTCCCCACCACTCCAGTGGGTGATGTTTAGTCATGTCCCAGGGTTTTGTTTATTTGTGTTGGAGCTGGTTTTACAGCTTGTGACTGACCCCACCTATTCTCTCACAAGTCTCTCTAACAGCAGGCCTGCTTCACTGCGACTCCACCAATTAGCATAGCATTAGCATAATATTAGCATGTGTGCGTTCTGGTGTTGATGGGAGAAAAATAACAGTTTTTTTCCAGATTTTTTTTAAAATCAAATGACGATAATCGCCCACGAGTATTGATGTTTATTCAACTTAATTTGAAAAAACTGAAACATTTCCTCTCTGTGTCATTACAGGATCATAAACAACCTTCCCTAATCTTTAATCAGAGACAAAGACAGAGATGGAAATGTTTGGCCATAGTGACTGGGCTTTCACGTTTGTTATTTTGTGCATCATCCTCAGTTCAACCAGAAGACATTTAATGAATGTTTCTCTTTCTAAATGGTTCAGATATTACAGTAATACATAGATGAATGCTACTGATGTTGTTGAACAGGTACAGTGGGGTGGCCGGTAGAATCTCTACCTGAGCAGCGAGCTCTGTGGGTCTATGTGTCACAGGTCGTCACCACTGTCTCCACTGTCTCCACTGCATCACTGGGTCTGGAGGGTTGGGTTTATATTTGTGTGTACCTACATTTAATGTGTCTAAAGGGGCCTGCTTGTCTATTTGTGTGCATGTATGCAATGTGTGTTTGCATGTGGGGTAGCAACGGTCTGTTTGTCTGTGTCTGTGAGTGTTTGGTGTGTGCGTTTGTGTGTGTGTGTATATGTGGGTGTGAGTGTTTGTGTGTGTGTGTGTGTGTGTACGATGTGTCTCTAGGCCTGTGTTGGCCTGGGCTGCTCTGTAGCACTCAGCGCTCCTCTTTAATCCCTCCTCCTCATGAATACATTAGCACAGCGTCTTAAACTCAGCTCAGCTGAAGGCTCAGTACCACATCACATCCTATTACCCTGGCTAAATCATTAATGTGACAGCGTTTTCACTCCATTTCCAAACACCCACGGTTCAAATCTACACATTCCACGAGCTGTCACAGCAACGGCCTCTCTGGAACTCACACATGACTTTGTGTGTGTGTGTGTGTGTGTACACTTGACATGAACGTTCACCCAAGTAATATAATGTCATAATATCAAAAGTGATCACATATGATTCTACATTAAGGATATTGCTTAGTATTCATGATATTCAGATGTTGTCGTTTGTTTTCACTTTGTTGTTTTGTGTCAATACTTTTAGGTTGAATTTGCTGGGGGATAAAAGTGTGGTCACATCCATGTCTGTGCTTTGGGTGTTGTGTGAGCGTGTGTGGGTATTTTTTTTTTTTGTCATGTAGCAGACGCTCTTATTCAGAGCGACTTACAGTGAGTACAGGTATGTGTGTGTGTTTATCTGTGAGTGTGTATGCATGTTAGCTGCTGAGAATAAGTGAAAAATCACAGCCCTCCTTTCTGCTTCTCTACTACTCCACCATAAACCTTTTCTCATGTTCACCTCCAGGCAAGGGATGAAAAATTCACAAATGCCCAGAGACCAGCTAACTCTCTCCTTCTGGAGCCCTCATTCTTCCCATTGCAGCTCTTTATTGGATTGAAGAGTTTTTGTAAAGCTGCAGTAATTAGCCCAAACCAGGCAGAACCCTGTCTCCACAAAGTGCATTTAACTGTTCTGCTGTGCCGGTGTTTGATGGAGTAATAGTTTCTGATTGGTTGCCATATGGACACAGATGGCCACGTGTTTTAATGGGCTCAACATTGAGTGAGAATGCCTCTTTTAACCCTTGAAATACAAAGCGTAGTGCCCATACGGCCTCAACCCACCTGTCAATAAAAGATTCCCTGTTAACCAACAACAACTTCAATAACTATCTCCACCTGGCATCGATGTGGCCCTTTAAATTGTTTTTTCTTTACTTCCTTCCTTCCTTCTTTCCTGTCTCTTATCCTTTCTTTGTTTCTTCCTTCCTTCCTTTCTCTTTTTCTTTCTTTCTTTCTTTTTCTTTCTTTCTTTTTCTTTCTTTCTTTCTTTCTTTTTCTTTCTTTCTTTCTTTTTAATTTATTACTAATTCCTTCCTTCCTTTCTTTCTTTCTTTCTTTCTTTCTCTTTCTCTCAGTCACCAGTCTTAAATCTCTCTTGTTGTGGCTAATTAAGTTATCAGGTGCTTAACTCCCCATAATTACATTCCACACCACACAGCTGGCTCTCTGATAGGAGAGAAATAAGGCGGACCAAGCATAATTAACATGTCATTATTAGGCTGATTGCATCGCCTGGTGAAATGGTTCCATGGTGATGATTCCCTATCAGGGCATATATTGGACAACAGAGCTCCACTAACTGCTTGCCCTATACATGGAGAGTTTTGCTAGGGCGAGGCAGGTCCATTAAGGATGCCGATTTCCAGATGACTGGAAAGGCTATTACTATTTCTAGCTTCCAATGGAAAGCAAGTCTCCACGACACACCTTCATGTTGAGAAGACGACACTACCCTTCTGTCATGGTGCTTTATTTCCCCTGTGATAAAGTTAGCATGCAGCCATTTATAGCAGTACACATGCTTGTGTATTGTAGTTCTACCAGATTGAGTGACTGTGTGTGCAGGAGTTAAGGACGCTCCTGAAATAATAAAGATATACGTATACAAATATACTGGTTGTATAATGGAATGTGCCTTTGTACTGCGTGTGTGTGTTTGGACGTGTGTAGGAAAAAGAACTCACAAAGACCAGTAGGAGAATACAGAACACATTGCTGTCTTTATTAGAGCCCTGACTGGCAATAATACTGAAAAAAAGTGAACTCTGAACAGGTGGTGGCAGCGCACGGCTTGATTTTTTTCTTTCTTTGTATGTTTGTAATTTTTCTTCTTTTTTTTGTTGTAAGAGTACTTTGCCTCCTGCTTTTATTGTGGCATGGATAACATCAATAAAAGAGAAAAAAAGAAATATACAACTTATATTACACTGTGTTATGAACAAAATATAAATCTATAACTCTATGTTATATTTACATAATTATCTTTCTTGATTTTTCAAGTTGAGATGGTGTAAGATACTTTTTTTTTCTTGTAATAATTCTTACTTTGTTTTGAGCTCCACTCACGACTTTGATTGTCTTAAATATCTTTATCGTCACCGTCATCAATATCGTCGTCATAATGGCTGTCATTGTCATGGTAACAAAGGTTGTTGCTATGGGGTCAGGCCTATACAGCAGGAGTAACAATAGGAGTCTTTAGCCTCCTCTCTGTGTCCCATTCATGGGCTATACAGTATCTACCAGCCTGGACACCCCCCTTCCAGCATTGGGTGGACCCAGAGCTCTACACAGCATATAAGACTCTGGATCGCACCACATTGTGATTATGGGGATGACTAAGCAGCTCAGCGTGGCATGATTGACAGGCTCACTATGTGGCAGGGATACAGGCCACGCCACTACCTGGCATGGTGTGATTGTGTCAAGGTAAACGGGGAAAACATGATTGTGTGTGGGCTCACTATGTGGCAGCACAGCTGAAAGAGTGGACATGGCTATGTCATGGTGTGGAGCTAAAACAAAGCAAAGACCTCCAGATGAAGAGTCTCATAGATAAGACAGCACCGGTGATCTGACGCAGGACACACAAGGTGGAACATCACTGGAGAGGAGACATAGAGTAAACACTGTTGTTTCTTATGGTCAAATGCATGTGTGGCAATGCTGCTTTGCACTACAATTATCTTTACTACTATACATCAGCGTATACGGCTCTGTAAATGAAACAGGGCAGCTTTGGACCCCTTCATTGTCCAGATATACAACTCGGTGAATACACAGTATGTTTCCTGTAACGTGTGTTTATGTACGTATCTCTGTGTGTGTGTGTCTCAGAGCCAGTGTAGTTCCACCCATGTCCCCAGTGTTCAGAGCAGCCAGATACAGGAGAGCTGGGCTCCACCTTCAGAGATAAACAGAGTTTACAATAACACATGTGGTTTCTTTTGAACTCCAGAGAACTAAAGAAGAAGAGAGGAAAATTCACATTATACATTATTAACCATTACAAAATAAGAATCACGTTCTTCTTTTCTCTGACCACACAGAGTCTGAGTGCTTTAAGAAATGGGTTTGGACGTAAAAGGGTTAAGTCTTCGTGGGGGGGGGGGGGGGGATGTGGGCGGGAGCTGGTGATGGAGAGGGAGAGTTCTGGTCATCGTAGCAACTGACTCTCTGTCTCGGACCCAGCTCCTCAACCTCACCCTAAGGATTAATACAAAAGCAACAGATCAAATAAAAACCAGAACAGAATTAAAAACAAACAAAGGTAAAAGGACACATTTAAATCTAAATACCTACCAGCTAAATATAATAATGCTTCATCAAACCGTCGTAGTTTTCATATGGACATACAAAACCCGATGAGAGGGGGAAAAATAAATTATACTGTACATAACTTACTAAACTTAGGAAACGCTGACCATCATTATAATTATTGTTAATAATATTATTACACTAGAGGCAGTTTGAATAAAAATAATAAAATACAGTATTCAAATACAAATAAAAACACTGACGTGCTGACGTCTGTTCAGCTCCTCCCGATCACAACAGCAGAATGACGGGGTGGGGAGAGGAGGGGGGAGGGGGGGGCACAGATGCCGCTGAGGGCTGGACAGGGACAAGGTGTGTGCGTGTGTGTGTTTATTGGCGTGTGCGTATGTGTTGGTGTGTGTGTTTGAAATGAAAGAGAACCTTAGGGTCTCTCACTAGCGTACTATCTCTCTTTTTATCTCTTTCTCTCTCTCAGCTGTAGCTAGAACACACTATGGCTATATTTGTCAGGTGTCTGTACCCTTAGTAATGATCTTGTCACACACACACACACTTTTGAACCTTTACTTCAATGAATGTAAGGTTCTCCGGTTCTCTCTTGGGGTGTGTGGGAACATTAACCAGAGGCTGAATGAGAGGGCAGGGTGTGAAGCTGGATGGGGATTGTCTCTTCTCACAATGCTCTTCAACATGGGCTATGATATGAGAGACTCAAGCTGTCCGACCCCCGCAGTCCCGTACAGTCCACTGAAGTGAGAAGGTCCACACAGTCCAACACATGGGAAGGCCCTGACTGGACAGTCCCATTGGACTATCATGGGGGTGCGGGCACATAGAGAAGGGTTCTGCTGACAGTACACTGCAGAGTTTAAGAAATATGCAAAATAAAAGTTTGCTTTGACTTCTGTCAGGTGCTTTACAATGAAAGGAAAAAAGTATCTTTTTCTATTATTAAAACTGTAGCACAAAAACAACAAATCACATTCACAAGCCACTTGTTGGCACCGTGTACCTGAGTGAGAATATTATAGAACCGAGAACGAAAAAAAAGCTGTTTTTTAAAAGTGTCTCTTTTATAAACAAACAGGTCCGCCATTTTAAAGTGTCTCTTTCATCAACTGACAGGTCCTCTGTTTTCAAAAACGTCTCTTTTACAACAAACTGGTCTAAAAGGTCTGGGGTTCCCCCCCTGCTTACGGGTAGCTTACTCTGGACATATACTGAACATCATCATCTACCTCGCGTCATACTCATCAAGAGTACTGTCATACTCAGCAGTAGTACTCTGTAGTACTCTTTTAGTACTGTCTAGTACTCTATAGTAGTACTCTGTAGTACTGTAAAGTACTCTGTAGTACTGTAAAGTACTCAGCAGCCAATGGCTCGTCAACTTCTAGACTTCAGTTTGTGTAACAGTCAGTGTGAGTGACAGGTCCTGCGCTTCATTTGATTGGCTGGTTGCTGGTATCAGGACTCCAGTGGGAGGGGTTTGTCTCTGCTGAGAGAGTCCTGGTTGGGTGAGGGTAATTACGAGAGGGAGGAGTCTGTGATGTGGAGACTCAAGGTGATTGGTTAGGACAGACAGGCCTAAGTCAGTTCCTTAGGGATTTGTTAGGGGGTTGTTTTCTTCTTTCCAGCTGTGTGATTCACCTGCTATGATTGGCTAGGGTGAGGCTTCAGCCTCGCCTCAGCTCCCATCTTATTGGGTGATATTATTCTCGTTGTCACTCCCGTAGTCCGCCTCCTCGTCCTCGTAATCAAAGTCGTCGTAGGCGTCGCCGTTGTTGTCGTCCAACCGTAACTCCTCCTTGATGCGGGGCCCCTCCCCCTTCAGGCCGGCCAGGTAAGGGGGAGGGTGGGGGTTGGCGCTGGGCTCAGGGCTGCTGGACATACTGGAGTGTTCGGAGGGCATCTGGGGGGAGGGCATACCTGCCATGGAGAGGGCCCCGGGGTACACCACCCCTGCAGAGGACAGAGGCAGCTGGGCCTGCTGGCTGTGGAGACATGACACAGGGAGAAGCCCGGTCAGAAATGCCTGGATCTCATCTCCCCCGGGATCCCTGAAGACTCCAGTTACAAACATCTCTTATATCTGAATATACATATCATAAAAGATGTAAAAAAAAAAATCCTAACCTGCTCAAAGCTGAGGGGAGGTGGAGGGGGGGTGGACCTACCCGACGGTGAAGTACTGTCTCATCTCCTGGCGCCGGTTCCTCATGATGGCCTTGTACTCTCCAATGCGCAGCTTCTTCCCGTCCACCAGGCAGGTGCGTTTGGGCCGGGGCTTGTATTTGTAGTCGGGGTACTTCTCCAGGTGCTGCTTGCTGAGACGAGCCTGCTCCTCGTAGTATGGCTGCTTCTCCAGGTTGGTCATGGCCTTCCAACGAGAGCCTGGACACAGAAGGGGGGAGGAGAGAGAGAGAGGGGGGGGTTAAAAAATAACAGAGGTAACATATATAGATGCAGGGACAAGAGTGTGCCTACATAACCACATATAGACAGAATGCTGTATAAAACCTGTACACACACACACACACACACACACTGTGAACATTCTGTGATGGATGAGGACAGGAGGTCCTTCATTATCAATTCAATTAAAGTTTATTGTCATATGTACAGGATACACAAGTATACAAGTACAATGAAAAGCTTTGTGCCGCAGAGCTACCTACAACAGTGCAGTTTTTAATAATCAAATAGATAGTAGTGGACAATAATACTAATAAAAGATACAAGATAATAATATTATCTTTTATTGTTATTATTGTCCGCTACCGCTACATTATCATGTCTGAAGCAGGGGGGCTACTGTTTTCTGTCTACTGTAATGAAAGGGTAGACACACACAGACCAGCTCTGACCCATAGAGAGAGAGAGAGAGAGAGAGAGAGAGAGAGAGAGAGAGAGAGAGAGAGAGAGAGAGAGAGCAGAGATAGAGAGGTAGAGAGATAGACAGACAGATAGGGAGAGAGATTGATCGAAAGAGAGGGAGACAGAGAGAGACAGACAGATAGAGGGAGACAGATTGATAGAGAGAGAAGGAGACAGAGAGAGACAGAGAGATACAGGGAGAGAGACTGATTGAA
Organism: Osmerus mordax; assembly: GCF_038355195.1. Classification (NCBI taxonomy): domain Eukaryota; kingdom Metazoa; phylum Chordata; class Actinopteri; order Osmeriformes; family Osmeridae; genus Osmerus; species Osmerus mordax. Next base: position 3,804,449 of record NC_090066.1, read on the forward strand.
CGAGAGGGAGACAGAGAGAGACAGACAGATAGAGGGAGAGAGACTGATTGAACGAGAAGGAGACAGAGAGAGACAGAGAGATAGAGGGAGAGAGACTGATTGAACGAGAGGGAGACAGAGACAGACAGATAGAGGGAGAGAGACTGATTAAACGAGAGGGAGACAGAGAGAGACAGACAGATAGAGGGAGAGAGACTGATTGAAATAGAGGGAGACAGAGAGAGACAGAGAGATAGAGGGAGAGAGACTGAGGTTACATCAGGTTAAGTGGAGTCCTTATTCACTGGGCTCATCATTAGTGATCAGCATGAGTACCTGTACTCTTCACTCTGTCCTCCTCATTAACCTCACACACACACACACACACACACACACACACACACACACACACACACACACACACACACACACACACACACACACACACACACACACACACACACATACACAACACGTACACTCACGCACTCGCATTAATGGGATTGGTCCCACAATGGATTAATCCCACAAATGTCATTACACAATGTTCCAAAATGATACATTGTCAGTGAGTCTCCATTCCATTGAGCGTGTACAGTAAATGTGTGGGTGTATGTCTGTATATACAGTATCTGGATTTAATCTATACTCTCCTACTGTATGTTTAATGGGTTAAAGCTGTTGGTGGTGACCCAGCCCAGCTCTGCTCTGTGTAGTACAGCGATAGGAAACTCCTTCTGTTAACAATCGAGAGCGAGGCCTTATTAAAACCAGATTTCCCTGTGTTATAAAACGCTTAGGAGCCCTTTAAAATGTCAAACACAATCCCCTAGGTCGGCAGGAAATGTCAGACAGACTGTAGTGCTTGTTTAATGCATAATGAATTATATCATCATTGCCGGAGCCCTGCTCTCCAGAGCTGTTCATTAGGAGCTTGTTACACAATGCTGTCGCATGGAAGGAACACTATCTAAGTGTGTGCGTGTGTACGTGAGTGTATGTGTACAAGGGTGTGTGTGTCTGTCTAGTCCCAGAGGAGCACAGGCGGTTCACAGTTCTAGTCGCGCTAACGTGGCTAACCGCTGCACAGATGTTGAGCCGACCAGAGATAAGGAGGGAACAAAAGATGCTGTCAGTTGGACTGCTGCGGGGCTACGGGGAGCGACAGGGGACACACGGAGCAGACAGGCCTGATTGAGGCTTGTGAGGAGAGAAAGACTAATGCAGTCAGAGGGCTGTGGGAGAGATGGCAGGAGGGGGACCCAGACACACACCCGTACGCGCCGTGCTAAGTCGTGTAATTTCCGTGGAGAGAGCGTGTGTTCTTCGGTGTCTGAGGAAGACATGCAGCAACCTCAACCTCAATGCCACAACGCAGGGGTTCAGCTCCGTCAGGTTGACACGCTCTCATCCCTCTATCTCTCATCCCTCTATCTCTCTCTCTCTCTCTCTCTCTCTCTCTCTCTCTCTCTCTCTCTCTCTCTCTCTCTCTCCCTCTCTCTCTCTCTCTCTCTCTCTCTCTCTCCC
>NC_090066.1:3806154-3816306 GCF_038355195.1 Osmerus mordax
GATTTATCAGAAATATGGCGTCTGTGTTCCGTCGCGTGCATTCCTCGACAACACGTCGCGTGGTCTGTCACAACGCAATGGCAGCATGTCCATCATGACAAAGTAAATGCGCGCTCTAGAAACACAGTTACAGTGCATATAGTATACTCACAATAAGTAAACAGCTGGCTTGGCTGAAATAGCACAGCACATTTTTGAAAAGTAGGCTACAGCATGAGAATGGAATAGGCGTCATTATAGCCTAAATAAAAAAATATAGATAACAATGCAAAGTAAAATAAAAGGAAACTTCTTTCCAACTCCTCCTATCATAGTGGTTGTATTTATTGTCGTTGTTTATGACGATTAAGTTGTTTCTGACAGGTTTTTAAGAAACTGTTACGTTAATTGTTTTGAAGCTTGGTAAACAGACTACTCCCATGTATCCCAATTCTCGGGAGTCAAACCAAGAGACGTACATGCCCTCTAGCGGTGTGAAGAAACATCGCATAACTATAACGACAAAATTAGGCCCCCTCTGTTACGGACGCACAAAAAGCGCACAGTAAAATAAGATTTTGATTTGCATGGGTGCTTCAGACTAATAAATCACCTTGTTGCCACGTCGGAAATGTGGATGAGTCAGTTCCATTCCGACCGAGGAATGAAGGAAGTTTTTGGAGGATAAACAATGCGGCATGAAGAAAGTTGAATTCAAAGCTGCGGGTCATGTTACAAACCGCAGTTATCCGCAACGCAGTTCAGTCTCTTTTTTTCGCTACTAGTGTCCCTCTTCAAATCCAAAGCAATCATTTAGAACTTTTTCAAGCACTTTTTTTCTTCAAAACATTATTTTAAGAAGGCATTAAAATCGAATTAAAATACTAGTATTATAGTGTCGTTTTTATTTCATCTGAAAAATCGTTATCAGATGTTTAATAAGGACAGTGGATTAGTTTCGTTTGCAGGACAGACAAAACCACAGCAGCTGGACTGTATTATAGCATATCATAATGAATTCATAATCTGGCATTTTTGAAGCATTAGGCATTATTTATTGTGCACTCAATTACAATGAAAAGCGCTAATTTCAAAGATAAAGATAGTTTAATCAGCCATTAGTTCATTAAGTTACCATCTGTCTGTGTAAAAGAGAGACTAGCCTATATCTAGGACAATGATGCTGTAATACATTACATTTACATTGTATTCATTTAGCAGACGCTTTTATCCGAAGCAACACACAAATAATGCAAATGGTTACTGCGCCATATATAGACTCTTACATTAATATTCAGTGTATCATTGTGGTCACTCCTTTTTATCGGTTGATTCATAATTTGTGTGTGCGTTGTATTCATCAAACACAATCTTTCCAAATCTGGCCTTCATGGCCCAACATTTCAACACAGCCTCTCTGATATACAGTCTTGGCCGAGTGATTTCGCATTTTCAGAAGGTAACTCTTTATCTTAAATCGATCTTAATAACCTTGATGCCAAAATGACCTCCCCCCATATTGTTCATTGTGTACATTTGGAAAATGTTCAAGGAGGCCCACACATGAGCCCCGCCGTAGCCCAGGGTACAGCCCCTCTCTCCTCAGTGTATAAGGAGGAACTCTGGGGGATTTAGAAGAGTAGCCTTCATGTTAGCAGCCATCCAGGCACATGCCTGATAGATGTCTAATATATGGGTGTATTTGGTCCCCGGCTTACATCTGTCTGCTTATGGATTTAAGAAATGATTTGAAGAATAAAGGCTTCTCTCGACAGACTGAGTGACTAATAACTAAAGCCGACAGGGATGGCAAGCAAATGCACTGAAACAGACATGCACATGCACACACATGCACACACACATGCACACACACATGCACACACATGCACACATACATGCACACACACATGCACACACATGCACTCATACACACCCGTGGACAGCAACAGTAACTAGGCTCTTCTGGAGTGAACTAAAGAGTCCAAATGGGACACGTCCTGGCAGGGGCATGAAACACAGACCCCTCAAATATACACACACACACACACACACACACACACACACACACACAGGATGAGGTGGAAGCTTTGTTGGAAGTTGAAGGACAGGGATGGAGGCAGGACAGGTGGAGAAGGGAAGCAAGTAGGGAAGGAGGAAAATACCTACAAAAGAGAGGAGATAGAAGGACACACAGTCGTTGTAGAGTAGGGTTAGGTAGAGGAGGGTTAGGTAGAGGTTAGAGGTAGAGAGATGGAGAGAAGGACTGTGAGGTGGAGAGAGGGAAGGTGGAGAGGTAGAGAGATAGATAGGCAGACAGATTGTGTGAGAGAAGAGTACAATCCCAGAAGCATCCTGGCAGCAGCTGCTGAGTACAGATGGGGACAGAGCCATACACACACATACTTACAACCCCCCATGTTTCTCACATATTCTATTTTTTCACACACACACACACACACACAATGTCTCACACAGCCACACTAACATACACTCACACACACACACACTCAATACTCAGTTCCTAAAACAGGCCCATGCTTCCTCTATGGCTGGACAAACACAGCAGAGACAATAATAAGAACACCACTAACAAAAGCAACAATAACTCAACAATTGTATTTGATTCACATTTTCCAGAGCACGCGATACTCATACGCATGTCACATCAATGTAAGGACTGTTCATGTTGCTTTGATGGAGAACTGTGAACATTCGTCAGCTTCACTCACGTAAACAGATTTAATGTCAAATTGATGTGATTCTGTGAATCCGTCTGCATCTCCCTGTCCTCACATGCCAACGTCTAGAAAGACCGTCCTGGTGCCACTCAGACAGATGTCTTTCAAACACCATGAATTCGAGGGTAAGCGTTGACCCCACTCTTGTAGCGTTGTGTCAACAAACAACATTGTTTGTTGACACAACAAGGGGCATTTCCTGTAGACGCTTAGATGGCTTCCCCTCGCTGTACCGATGATGACGAGCCATAATGAAAACAGAGACCTTGAAAACATCTGATAAACATCGACCTGCGTTAAAAACCCGACTGGCGGACAACAATGCTTGTTTTTCGACAGAGTCCGTTCCCGGGCCTTCTACTGCCTCGCTTTTGTTTTGTTTTGTTTTTCATTTTTCCGGCGCCACAAACTCGTCAATCTTTAATCACTCGCTCTGTTTAAGGTGTACAATTTATGGCCCTTCAATGGGATTTAAAAGGGTTGGAGGTGAGGTCAGCCCGTATCAGTAGAGTGCTGTGACAATGGCTATTGTTCCTGGGAGCAACAGGAAGTAGCTGTATGAGACTTCCTGCAGCTGATACGGTACCTCCGGCCCTTAAAAACACGAGGCAGAGAGGTATGGTCATAGTGTATGCATGTTGGTTTGTGTATGTGTTTATGTGTGTGCATTGCTCACATTGTTTCAGGTACCGACATTATCAGCAGCATTTTGATTCCCTGGTTTGTTGTTTGCCAGTCATGGGCCCCCTGTCCCCTCTGTCCCCTCTGTCCCCTGGCCGCAGAGCCTAAATATAGAAGTGAACACAGGGCACCGGAACTACACCAGCCACCGGTCTGACCACAGGTTTAAATATAGGGAATGAACATACTGCAGTGCCCCTGACAAGGAACTCACTCTCACACACACCAACGCACAGACACACACATACATGCACACACACACGCACAGACACACACATACATGCACACACACACACACACACACACACACACACACACACATGAAAAATAAACTGCATCCTGGTCTGCCACAGGGAAATACATCCAACACGTAAATATACCCAACCACTGTCTGTTTCCATGTGAAGAATGGACCTGATCCATTTTTATAATAAGAAGGGCAGTTTCAATGGAATTTGACAAAAAAATAACCATTCTTTTGAAATACCTTTTCCATTCTCTACCTTTATCCTTTCTATGGGGTAATTGTAACAATTCTGTTCCCTTCAGAAGCAAACGGACTCTCGTGTGAAATGTGATGTTTTCTGTAATGCTTCAAGGCTTTTGACCCTCAAACTAGGGTTTTGTTGGCAGATTGTGGCTTTCACACCGACATTAGCAGAATCCACGCCGCGTCTGGCTGCTGAGGGAGCCACTCCAGAACAAATGCTCCGGAATTTTCCAAATAGCTCCTCTGTGCTGTTCTGATCCCAGGGAGAGGGAGGTAATGGGCCATCAGAATCACGTCTATCAGCCCTCCATCCCCCCTCCATCTCCCCGCCTATGTAGCAAGGGGTCCGTGGGTGGAAAGCAGTGTTTCACACAGGTCTTTGTACCTGTGGAGATTCCATTAACCTCTACGTGGAGGCCAGGGGCTGGCAGAGAGGAGGGATTAAGAAGAGAAAGAAAGAGAGGGAGAGACACAGAGAGATGGAAAGGTAGATGGAGAGAGGAGAATGAAGAGAAAGACAAGAGAAAATGGAAGGAGAGAGGAAGACGGGGAGTGAAATAAATGAAGGGAGATGGAGGAAGGAGCAAAGGATATGGAGATAAAAAAAGAGAGCGACTGAAATAAAAAGAGAGAGAGACAGAAAGATATGATGGAGGATGGTGGTGGACGTATGAAGACAGTGACACATGTGCAGTGGGGCATTATGCACCCAAATCAAGGAAAGAGAAGAGTGAGTGATAGAATGGGGGAGGGATTGAAAGAGAAAATGAGAGGGTGATAGAAATAGATTACTGAAAGAAAGAGAAATAGAGCAACACTGCTGCATTAAAACAAAACTTTTAATTTGGGGGGGAGGGGGGGGGGGGGGGTGTTACTCAGTAATTGGTGTGACTCCAGAGTTGGTGTGTGACTTTGTAGCTGGTGACAAAACTTTTTTAATTAATGTGGGATTTTCTAGTTGTGTAGTTGGCATGAAACTTCATCTGGTTTGTGACTGTAGTTAGTGTCTGATTGTAGTTGGTGTGTGACTGCAGTTGATATGTGACTGTAGGGTAGCTGTAGAACTCACACACTGCGGTGTAAGGTTATAGCCAGTGCAGGGTGAGTAATGTTGTCTTTTCCAGGTCCAACTCTAACCTGCCATCACGCAGACAGCCCCCCACCCCCCTGACACACACACTCCCGTCAATAGAGCCTTTGTGTGCCTGTGTGTTTTGAGAGGAAATAGCTGCTCTTTATTCTCCTGCAGGGAGTATGAAACTGTGATCACCTGATCAAACTGCACAGGGAGAGAAACACAGTTAACGCTGTCGTCTCAGCTCACACACACACACACACACACACACACTCACACACTATTTATGTCTCTTGCTCTCCGTGGTCCACATTGATAAATGGTGTGATGGTGACATGCCTGTTGTTTTAGTGACACGGAGGAGAGGTATGTGGGCTTCAAACATCAGTAAACCATAAAGCAACTCTCACTTAGCTCCTTCTTTAAACCTCTCTCTGTGTTTCTCTCTTCTCCTCTACACCTCTCTATCCTGTTTCTCTCTTGTCCCTGTCACAGAAGTGTCTGTGATCCACAGCAGGGATTAACAGCAGAAACAGCATTGCGACAGCAGAAGAACCTGAGTGGTAGTCCAAGCACACACACACGCAGACACACACACACACACACATGTGCATACATTCATACACAACATACATTTGGACACAGAAACATAATCCACCTGCAAGGATGGAGAAAGAAAGAAGAATGGAATAACTACTGATAAAGTTTGACCAAAAAGGTGGTGAGGTGTAAGATTTTAGAAGGTGGATATGAGGATCTGTGCTGGACGGTACCTGGCTCGCTCTGTTCCAGTCGTACTCAGTACCTGGAAAACTGTCTGTCTGACTGCCTCACCTGAGACTGGGGATAGAGTCAGACTGAGAGAGAAAGAGAGAGAGGGAGAGAAAGGGGGAGAGAGAGAATGAGAGAGGGAGCGAGAGGGAAATAGACAGAGACTAGGAAGGTGAGAAGGCGAGGGTGGAGGATGAGGAAGAGGAGGAAAGTAGCTCTGAGGCCCCAAGCAGCCCCAGGGCACAGTACAATATTGATGTGATGGATGGGAGGCCTCTCTCTCTCACACACACATACACACAAACACACACGCACAAACACACGCACACATACATACTGACACACACACACAGTCACAGTGTGAGGTCTGGGTAGTTGCAGTGTGCCAGTTCAGGCTCTCTGTTGTCTCAGCAGAAGACAAGTCTATATGGAGAGTAGTATGTTCTGCATCTTCATTATACCACACACACATACACACACGCGCAAACACACACACACACACAGTTAAGGAGAGTGTGTGTGTACGTTTGTGTGTGTTGAGTGGTGTTTCACCTCTGGGGAATAAGTACAGCTGGGAGTAAATGGCAATTATTCCACGGCAGTGTTTTATCTGCACTTACAGGGACAAAACACCATCAGTCCTGCATGTTACACTGGGATTTCATGTATACAGTGAGAGCACGCACTACCATCTTCCCTCACTCACCCTCCATCTGGCTGCTATTCTATCTATCTGTCTGTCTGTCTCACTGTCTGTCTGTCTGTCTCTCTGTCTGTCTGTCTCACTGTCTGTCTGTCTCTCTATCTTAGTCTCTCACTCTCATTCGAATTTCAAATGTTAAGGATGGATTGAAGGGTTATGGATCGAAGGGTCAGGTGTGTGGTCACCTGATCATCTGTCATCACTCAGAGCTGGGACCAAGGGTTATTCACAGCAGTGAGGGGGTAACATTGTACTGTCCAGCCCAGAACACAAACAACATACATGACTGAGGACAGACAAACAGAAAGAGAGACAGAGAGAGAGACATAGAGAAAGAGAGAGAGAGGAAGAGAGAAACGGGAGAGAGAGAGAGACATACAGAAAGAGAGAGAGAAGAGGATAGAGAGAGAGGAAAGTATAGAGCAGGCACCTTGCTCCTGTGCTGGTATGCACTGGCAGACCACGATGCCCGATGGCCAGTTGGCTGCCTTGCCCGCTGGCAGGCTGGGATGGCTCTGTGTGTGTGTGTGTGTGTGTATGACAGAGGGAGAGACGGCTTCTCATGGTGAGTAATGTTCTCCAGGCTTGGCGGCTGGCATTGCTCTGGCTTTCTGCAGGTGGGAGTGAGTCACCACACACACACACACACACACACACACACACACACACACACACACACACACGTACACTGCTCCACGATGATAATAAAGAAAAAAGAAAGACTAAATCAGGACACGCAGAGACGGCCTGTTCAGACGTAAAGTTTGGGATGATTATTGAAGCCACCGTGGTGCGTGAGTGAAGGTCCTCATCCGTCCATCCATCCCTCCATTACCAGGCATGGTAAGCTCTTAAGCAGCACTGAGGTCTAAACTCCCTAAAACTCTGTTAGAGCAGATCACATGTGTGAGGGGAGGATAACGGTGATATAATGTCATCTCCACGACTGACACCCAATGTTCTCTTGGTGTTAACAAAACCCATCAGACAGAATCAGGCAGTCGCTGTCTCGCTGTCTCTCTCTCTGTCTGTCTGCCGCACTGCTTAAATCTGCTCTTAATCACCAGCGCTTATTTAAAACATTTTAATGCAACAGCAGAGAGAGAGAGAGAGAAGATGATGATTTGTGATTAAATGATTTCATCAGTGTATTAGGGGATTAAGACAGCCATGGAAATAGATTAGTTCTCCTCTTCCATGTTCATTCTGACTGGCAGGGATCCAAACTTCAGAGAGGGGGTGGCGGGGGGATGGGGGGGGGGGCAGTGTCTCTCTCTCTCGCTCTGCGGTGATAGACAGACCAGAAGCAACGTCACAAAACGAGCATAAGCTGCCAGCAAGTGCCGCCTGGTGGCAATGTGAGGAATGGCAGTGAAGATCTCCATCTGTTGATTTGGAATTGAGAGAAAAGCTAAGAGAGACAGACAGACGGATATGATTGCAGCCTTTCATCGACTCATCCCCTCCGCCCAGCCGTCTGAAGGCCTCTGTTCAGGCCTCTGTTCAGGCCTCTATTCGGGCCTCTATTCGGGCCTCTGTTCGGGCCTCTGTTCGGGCCTCTGTTCAAGCCTCTGTTCGGGCCTCTGTTCAGGCCTCAGATATCACCCCTCTGTCCATCTCCATCTCAATGGTGCTACACAAAGATACCATCTCCTCACTGATCACTGTGTGGACAAACACACACATGTGCACACACACACACAGTGTCAGCACAGAGGTCTGCATTTCTACAGCCGCAGAGGGAACGAGAGAGAGAGAGAAAGCGAATGGGGGTGGGGGGCCGGGGTGAAGGATGGAGAAAAGACAAATGGAAGACAAATGGAAGACAAACAAGCAGCGACAACAACAACAAAAGCACAAAGTGGCTGCAAGTTCATTAATTAGAATTTCAAATTGGACAAACTCAAGATGACAGCGCCACACTTGTCAAATCAGATCATGGCCTGCTGGAGAGAGAGAGAGGAAGCAGGGAGGGGAGGAGATGGAGAATAGAGGAGGGGAAGAGGGGAGGGACATAGAGAGAAGAGCTAGACCCAGTTGCTTGGAGCCAAACACAGCTCAGAGCAACTGCATGATGAGATGCCAGCATCTCTCTCTCTCTCTCTCTCTTTCTCTCTCTCTCTCTCTCTCTCTCTCTCTCTCTCTCTCTCTCTCTCTCTCTCTCTCTCTCTCTCTCTCTCTCTCTCTCTCTCTCTCTCTTACCCAGACCCAGGGACCATGGCGTCCCCAACAGCCCCAGCAGCTATACTCCGTTCCTCCAGCCTGGAGAGAGGAAGATGTTGTAATTGTCACATCTCGTTAGGACAGAGGTGACATTCACTGGAGCGACGACGGAAGGACAGGGGCATGTAATCAGAGGAAATGAAGAGAGAGATAAACCAAGATGAGAGATGGAGGGACAGGGAGGGACAGTGGAGAGAGAGGGGGGGGGGGGTCAAGGAGAAATAGGGAGAGGGGAGAGACAGAGAGAGAGATAGAAATACAGAGAGGAGGAGAGAGAGAGAGAGAGAGAGAGAGAGAGAGAGAGAGAGAGAGAGAGAGAGAGAGAGAGAGAGAGAGAGAGAGAGAGAGAGAGAGAGAGAGAGCGAAAGAGAGAGAGAAAATAAGATGCTGAAGGGAATACAGGTCATGGTCAGGTGAAAGGTGAGATTTTAGTCAGTCAGGAATGAACACAGGCAACAATTGGTTGCTCTTACTTTCAGATTCTTCAGAACCCCAACTGCTTTTAATTGTGAATAAACTACAAAACAAAACAAATATCCACGAGCCAAATCAGCAAACTCAGCCACAAAGAAAATCAAAGCAAAATGTTCCCAATTCCACAACCACTGAGGAGACAAAATCCAATTATTTACGTCTCATGTTGCAAATTTGCTCTAATGGACGGAGAGAGAGAATAAACAAACGCCAGCGAAAGGAAACAAAAGAATACGATTTCTAATTAACATGAAAGAGGAAACAGAGGGCTGCGTTAGTAAACCCATCTTTCATCCCTTTTCTCATCCATCTCCCTCCGCCTCCCTCATCCGACCACTCATTTGTTTGTTGCCCGCCGTTGAGGTGCCGGAAAGTGGGGAAACGTTTTCACAGCTCGCAGTCTCCTTAAATTAAATGTCAACAGATTTAACATTTCGCCACAGCTTTTCAGCGTTTTGTCGATTTTATTGTTCATTAAGCTTCGTCGGCCGCAGCCCCCCCCCCCCCGCATCCTCCTCTTGTTCAAGGGGCTCCGTTTGTGTCGTCTTGGCTTTGAAGATCACAAAGGCTGAGACAATAATTAGGTTTTGTGTAATTACAGCGTGTGCTTAATGAGAGCTTTCAGGGGCCTGTCTGGCCCTATCTCTCCTCTCTCGTCTCCACCAACCCTGCTCAGTCATTAGGCTCATATTAACCTTCCTCTATCACACTCACTGAGAGACCAGGGAAGCCAAGATTCTATCGCTGTAGGCCCACACACACACACACACACGCACGCAAACACACGCACGCAAACACGCAATTACATTTAGTCATTTAGCAGAGGCTCTTATCCAGAGCGACTTACAGTAAGTACAGGGACATTCTCCCCGAGGCAAGTAGGGTGAAGTGCCTTGCCCAAGGACACAACGTCAGTCGGCATGACCGGGAATCGAACTGGCAACCTTCGGATTACTAGCCCGATGCCCTCACCACTCAGCCACCTGACTCCACTACACACAAAGAAGAGAAAGACAGG
>NC_090066.1:3816406-3838906 GCF_038355195.1 Osmerus mordax
GAGAGAGAGAGTGGAGGGGAAAGAAGGAGAACCATATAGAGAGAGAGAAGTAGAGAGAGAGAGTGAGCAATAGAGAGAGAGAGGCTTTTTTCTCTCACCTGCTGTTAGAGAATCATTAGCCCTGTGGGCCATGAGACAAAGAGGGCCTTAATGCACCACCACAATGGGACACATTATCAACCAGTGCTTTGTTTAGCACACACAAGCCAGCCTGCATCTCTGCACTCCGCTCTGCTCAACACACACTAATTACTAACCGGCCAAGGACCACGTCTAGAATGCACACCAAGGGCAGAGCCAACACACACACACACACACACACACACACATACACACACATGACAGCATATACACACTTGTACCTACAGTATATACTGTTACAGCACAACCTGCACACAGTCACAGCATAGTGAAATGCACTGAGCTGTCTAACCCAATTGCCTTTATCAATAGAGAGAGAGACCAACACAGCAGAGAGACAGAGAGAGAGAAGAGACCAGTAAAGAAAGAAGAGAGAGTGAGAGGAGAGAGAGAGGGGTGAGGAGAGGAGAGAGAGGGGAGAGAGAGAGAGAGAGAGAGAGAGAGAGAGAGAGAGAGAGGGGAGAGGAGAGGAGAGAGAGGGGGGAGAGAGAGGGGGGAGAAAGAGAGACACAGAAACCCACAGAGGAGATAATAACACAGTATTTATTGTGAGGGTAGAGCCATCTGTAGTTGGAATTCAGTGCCGAGCTGAAGAGAGGGTTTACACTCTGAGTGGGAAGATAACCATGTCAACGACTCACTCTCACTCTCTCACACACACACATACACACAAAGGAACTGCTGACAACAAGGTAAAAGTTACAGTAGTTACTCCTGGATTAATTCACTTCACTCAAATTACAAAAGTTCTTTCAAAGCCTTAAACCTGCCTTCAAACACACACACACACACACACAGCCCGGTATAATATCGACCATTCCGAGGGGATAGAAAAAGGCTTAGCGGTAAACATACTTAAACTATTTCTGTAACTCTCTCTTCTCTCCTCATCTCTCTGTCCACCTCTCTTAAACCTTATTCTGTCTCTCCCGGTCACTCTCTCGACCTCTCTCTTTCTCTTCTCCTCTCTTTATTCCCCTGTGACAGTACTGAGCATCTGTCAGTGAGGCTGCCTGTGAGGGACACCGGGAGGACTGAGAAAGGATAACAGCCTGAAGATGTCCTGTAATCACGGGTTTAGCTTATCACACACAGTTCATCATCGTATGTGTGTGTATGTTGCACGCACTGCAACATGCAAAGCAGTGCATCTCCAGATACCTGCACTGTCGTGTCAGCTCTCTGCCCTGCAGATGTGGGCGTCTCTCTCCTCGTCAAGGCGCGTCAGACCGACTAGCCTCACACAGCGGAGTATGCTGCACACCGAGAGGATGTGACCGGGGAGAGAGGAGCTGGAGGGAGGATGGAGAGGGGAGATCACGGACTCCACTCCTCTGTTTCCTACCTCTCCTCTGTTCCTCCGATCCACGTCAGCGTTCTTGTTTTTCTCCCCTGACAGCTGTCTCGCCATCACCCCAACAGGTGCTATTAGCCCCCCGGTGCTCCCTCCTCCTCCTCCCCTCCCTCCCCTCCCTCCCCCTCCCTCTTTTTCCCTCGCTCCCCGGTGTCCGACAATGACAGAGGCTTTTAAGCCAAAAAGCTTTGACAAGTGGGAGTGAACAACAAATGGCAGACCTGCTCTCTCTCTCTCTCCCTCCGCTGCGCGCTCTAATAGTTATTATTTTTATTTATTAACGGGGCTGCTGCCATTGTCCCCAGTGACAACCAGGCCACTTTAACTATTAATACTGACAGAGAGGTTCCTTTCATTTGGCTCTGGGCAGAGAGGACAGGAGAGGGAAAGAAAGGAAAAGAAAGAAAAGAGAGGAGATGATGGGAGTGGAGAAGAGAGGAGACTGTGTGTGTGTGTGTGTGTGTGTGCGCGCGTGTTTGCGTGTGTGTTTGTTTGTGATGTGACAGGCCAGGCACCAGGACACACACTGGAACACAGATGAGGTCTGTCTCTCCAACTCTGGCGTCAGTTGGAGTTTAGAGGCGAGAGCAAAGAGAAGCTTAAGAACACACTACACGCACACACACACACACACCGTCCTATACTCCTGCCACACCACACACAGTCTCCCTGTCCAATATCCACACCCAATGGAGTCACGTCAATCTACCCTTGTGTGTGTGTGTGCTTTGTGTGTGTGTGAGTGAGGTTCTGTGTAAGCATGTCAGGTTTTGTTACGGCATGACCTCTCTGTTCTACATCTGTCTAAGGAAGATGGACAGACGTAGTGTGGTGGGGAAGGAGAGGGCGGAGAGGGGAGAAAGGGAGAGGGTGGAGGGAGGAGAGTGGAAGCAGTTTGTAGTATTTCCACTCCTTGTCTTAAACAGTCAATCTGCTGCAGGAGGACAGAGCCTATACAGCTTGTCCACCTGCCTGAAGAGAGAGAGAGAGAGAACAAAAGAAAGAAAGAAAGAGAGACACAGAAAGAGAGTAAAGGAGAAGTGGAGGGGGACATCTTAGAACCCCTGTCCAGTTCACTAGGTCCAACTCTACAAACAACGTAATCACTCACTCACTCTCCCTCTTCCTCCCCCTCTTCCTCCCCCTCCACCTCCGTCTCTCCCTCGCATTCTCCCTGTTCTATTTTTCACTCAGACGCTTTGCCTTGACTCACCAAAACAGCCAGCTCCATTTTTCCTATTATCTCATATTTGTGAAGCCAGGAGACCTTTGGTAGGAAAAGGGGGGGCTGGTAGAGAAAGAGAGAGAGAATGACAGAGAGAGAGAAATGGAGGAAAGAAAGAAGGAGGGAACAAGACAGGCCCTCTGTGGACAACAAAGGGGCCTCTGTCCCAGAGCCAGCCCCAGCCGGGGTGGGGGAGGGTGGGGAGGGCTCACAGGAAAGGCCCTGGCTCCGGCTGGGCCCAGCCTGAACAGGCTTCACATTGACTCCTCTTGGCAGCGGGGAACCAAGGCCCTGGCCCACACCACAAACCAGGGGTCAGGATTGAATAACCAATTATACAAGCACCAACAGAGTTTATCTAAGGTTTGCAACTGCCCAAAGACTAACGTACTAAAGTGAAGGGAGGGGAGAGAGGAGAGAGGGGGAGAGGAGGAAGAGAGCAAGGGCTCTTATACACCATCCAGATACGTTGTCATTTCAGTTCGAGGTACACACACACACACATCACGGCACGCTGCGTTAGCGTGTCAGAGTGCGAGAGAGTGCAGGGTGAACCGTGATAATGTTGCCCCTGAGACAAGGCTGCTCTAACATTACCCAGGGTTGTAAACTCCATGATCCCACACCACACACACACACACACACACACACACACACACACACACACACACACACACACACACACACATACTGCTATTCTGTAAAATAGCTACGACATGGGTGAGTTCGTTCTCCTAATTGTTGGAAATCCACACAGTTCTACACAATGTGGTTGTTGACTGTGTAAAGATATCAAAGTTTGAAGCCTAACCATAGCATTAATCTCTCTAAGTATTCTCCCAATAACGATATATCTTTGATTTCAAAGTCCTCATGCTATTCCCTACTCTGGGGGAGTAAACAGCTCACATGAAATGATGATGATGATGCTTGTATTTGATGATGAATTCATGTGTCGTTGTTGAGTGGGTCCCTAAGTCTGCTCATCTGCATATTCCTTCAAAGGGCTGTTCAATCTGTCTGCCTGGACAGGCTGCTGCCAACTGTGGAGGGTACGACTCGTCAACAACAAGCTGTTGGGCACATAACTTTGACTAGGGAGAAGAGAGGGAGGTGAAAGGATAGATGGAGAGAGGGAGAGTGAGAGAGAGAGAGAGAGAGAGAGAGAGAGAGAGAGAGAGAGAGAGAGAGAGAGAGAGAGAGAGAGAGAGAGAGAGAGAGAGAGAGAGAGAGAGAGAGAGAGAGAGAGAGAGAGAAAGGGAGATGGAAAGACTAAGTGATGGAAAGAGGAAGATCTTGGTATCAAAAAGCTTTTGTCAAACCAGCATATCTCCCACCTCCACAAGGTTAGGCACTAAAAGTACCAATTATGTGACTTGTTTGGAAAGCAAAGCTTGGCAACAGTTGCAGTGAGTACTCGGTAAAAAAAAGATTGAGCGAGCGAGAGAGTATGTATGTACGTGTGTGTGTGTATGTGTGTGTGTGTGTGTGTGTGTGTTTGAGACACATCCCCTTAGCACTCCAGTCAGTCAGTAGTGAGTTGGTTCAGAAGCCGGTCCAACTTTAGTTATTAATAACCTCTAGACACTAACAGAGTCAGCAGGGAGGAAACAGTCACTCTGATACAGAATTACAAACAGGCAGATGCCTCTGAGCTCAATACTAACTCTGTTTACATGAAGACAACACCTCCAAATATGAAGGGGGGGTGGTTTGTTTTTGTTCAATCCTTGTCTGATACAATGTCTGCAGGGACGCTTGTGTTCCTGTGGGTTTAGACAGTGTTTCTGCTCTCTGCTGACAGCCAGGAAGTCACCTAGCTGTTAAGGGACTGGGATGGGCAGTAGCACCAGACACACACACACAAACAGTACACACACACATACAGTACACCCACACACACATACAGTACACACACACACATACAGTACAACGATCAGTGACAGGCTGGCAGAAACCCTGTTAAAAACACTTTTTGGCACAGATCTTGTTGCTAAGGAAACCAGAAATTCTAACCACCTGTCGAGACACCTTTGACTTACTGTACGAAGAAGGAAATTAACTGAGCACTGAGCAGAAGCGTACTTCGTCTAGTAGTGTATTGAACCAAATATTATCAAGAATGCAATATCCTTCAAAAGTTAACTCTTTGAGGTGTTTTTTTTTATCTTAAAAAAACAACTTTTACATTGATAGTTTTTTTCTTTCATTTTCATGTAGGAATAGCTTCTTGATTATTTTCCACAGAGTGATGAATTCTGAAATATCTCCAGCATATTCATGTAAATATCAAACAATAATATTATTTGCTGGTATCAATCAACATTGATTTACTTCTGGTAACAAAAAACTGAGACTCAGTGAACTACAATCTACAAACTACAAGAATATTAACATTTGTGATTTTATAATGGATATACGGATTATCATCCGAAAAACTGCATATTTGACGGTGGTGTATGTCAGTCATTAATGTAATAACTGAAAATCGATTTATTTAAAAACAGAATTCTGCCCTTCACGTCTCCACGTGCAGAGACAGATGGTGTTGGTGGGTGCTTATGTCCAATTTGATTTGAACCAAAATCTCAGCCAAATTTACACTGGCAGAAATCTCGCTGCGCCAAACGTATACTGGCAGGCTGAAATACCCGTGTACGGGGCATGACATTGTGAAGAGTGGCGGAGGACGAAATCGTAATGACATTTTGTGAAAGTCGGCAAAACTTTGCCGTCTTGGAGTGTCCTTTTGACAAGTAGGAGTAGCCGCACTGTTGGACTGGATTATACATTTGGGGTGTGTGTGTGTGTGTTTTTTGAGGGGTATTTCTCTAAATTGTTTCATTCACAATTACACACACACATCATTTCAATCTCACTCACACACATAAACACCCCCCCACCCCACACAGGCACATACACAAACACACACACATTTGTTTCCCATTGCCTCTGTGACCTTCATTACGGCTAAGTGCTGTGATAACATCTAAATATTTGAATACATCGGACGCTAATTCTGCTGCTCTGAGATATGAGGAGCAACAAAGGCCTTATTAAGAAGCTCTGGAATGGCCGAGACAATTTGCATCTGTTTTTCAACCTGAGTCTCAATGTGTTAGCTGGTGAGGAGATAACACCTGAATGATATCACTTACACAATGTAAGGGCAGCTCGTTTTGAATAGGTATTCAGAGGTGAGTTTACACAGCCCGGTGAGATATGCTCTCTCTGCTCAGAACAGTCCTCTCCTTTATGGGACTGGACCTGAGCAGGCTGGCATGGGACACGACGCTCAGGCAAGGAGAGGGTTAAGAAGTGTTGGACGGCACTCCTAATGCCTTGTCTGAAGCATCTCAGTTAAAGTAGGCCAAGGCGTATGTATGTATGTATGTGTGTGTGTGTGTGTGTGTGTGTGCTTTCACTGCACATTCGCTGCTGTAATGGAAAATGACACTTCCAATCTGTCTTGTGGCAATAACCCCTCTTCACTGTCTCCCATTCAGTCTCTCTGTGCTTCCAACTCCCCTCCCCCATACTTTCCCTTCCCTTACCCTCTCTTCCCCTCTCCCCTTCCCTCCCCTGACCCTACCTTACCCTCTCTTCCCCTCTCCCCTCTGCTCTTCTGTCTCCTCTCCCTTCCTTCCTCTCTCTTCCCCCTCTCCCCTTCCCTTCCCTCCCTGACCCTACCTTACCCTCTCCCCTCCTCTCCTCTCCTCTCCTCTCCTCTCCTCTCCTCTCCTCTCCTCTCCTCTCCTCTCCTCTCCTCTCCTCTCCTCTCCTCTCCTCTCCTCTCCTCTCCTCTCCTCCTCTCCTCTCCTCTCCTCTCCTCTCCTCTCCCTTCCCTTCCCTTCCCTTCCCTTCCCTTCCCTTCCCTTCCCTTCCCTTCCCTTCCCTTCCCTCCCTCCCTCCCTCCCTCCCTCCCTCCCTCCCTCCCTCCCTCCCTCCCTCCCTCCTCCTCTCCCTCTCTCTGTCACTGTCAGGGCAGCCCTTGTCACTACTTTATTACATCACTTTAACGTGACAACAAAAGAAGACTTTGTGTGGCTCGCCATGGGAGAACAAGCCGATGCATTAAGAGAGGGAGAACAGACATATGTTTAGAAACACACACACACACGCAGAAACACACACACATAGACATACAAACACACCACATAAATATAACCGAGAGTGGACAAGATGTATGGAAAGACTGAAATTGCTTTGAATTGAACTGCAACTCTCTGAATGTCAAAGCAATGGTACAGGTCGCACATGCACACACATGCACACACAAACACACACAAACACGCACAACACGCACAAACACGCACAACACACACTCACACAGAGTGCATGACAGACAAACAGACAGCACAAACAGACAGACACAACACCTATTCTGCTTTAAATTAATTACTGTTATTATTGATGCTGTCATCTGGCCTTGGTTTACCGTCTGACTGACATTCAGACTGCCTGGTTTATCACTCTCTGTGTGTTTCCATAGCTGTTGATGCTGCTGACAGTTACACACATACAATACAGTACACACTCACACCGTCCACCCCCACCCGCCACAAACACTTTCTTGCTCGCTCTCTTGTGGTGATCATATGGAGTGTATGGGTGTGTGTGTATCCCTGGGGGTCTGCGGGCGTAGAAAAAGCGACAGAATAGTCCTTATTGTCCCGCTCCTCTGCCCTCAGACATGGGCGCCATGTGACAGCCATCAGGAGATTGCTAACAGTGTTTAAATAGCACCGGAATGTTCTGCTGTGTCCTGCGAGGACTGACTGGAGAAAGACCGTGTGTGTATGTGTGTGTGTGCGTGTGTGGATGCATGAGTGTGTGTGTGTCTTAACCACCTGGGCTTCAAGGTTCACACACTGTACATGTGGAACCCTAAACAGAAGCTCTCCCCTTGTGTTCACATGGCTCTTGGTTAAAAAGCTTTGATTGGATGATCACATTTGCCACGTCAATTACGTCGATGTTGATGAAACGATTGCATTTGGTTCAGTTCAGACATGTGCCCATCTGGGACAGTATGACATAGCTTTATTCTTTACCTCCCTCTCTCTCTTCCTCCCTCTCTCTTTCCTCTATTTCCCACTCTATTTCTCTTTTTCTCATTCATTCTTTCTTCTTTCTCTCTCTCTCTCTCTCTCTCTCTCTCTCCTCTCTCACTCTCTCACTCTCTCTCTCTTTCCCCTATTTCCCACTTTATTTCTCTCTCTCTCTCTCTCTCTCTCTCTCTCTCTCTCTCTCTCTCTCTCTCTCTCTCTCTCTCTCTCTCTCTCTCCGAGGCCTGGCCCCTGTGATTTGTTTAATTGTCTTAATTGTGTTAGCTTCATCAGAGGCGAGCGGTACACTACAGTGACTTGTCTTAACCGCATTAGGGGGATGAAACAAGAAGGAATGCATGCTTCATTTGGGGTGAAATATAGTTAGGGCTCATGAGCTAAAAATACTGTCTGTGTTCTGTATGCACGCACACATGGAGGGCGACACACAGGAAGTACGCAGAGCGATAGAGAAGAAAAAGTCAATTCTGTGGAGCAAAACACACAAGCGGTGTGTTTCTATCTGATGCAGACAAACCAACATGACCTAAAATACAGCGTTCAGAGGCGCTGTGTACACAACAAGACACAGAGTCCTTGGAAGAGCATCACAAGACTGTCTAGCTAATAGACAAACACATTAGTCCATGATTCTGCATAGTCCCTGCCCGCCCCTCTCTCCTCCCTCCTCCACCTCCACTAATGGGTGAAGGCAGCAGAAGAGAACAGCAGAGTGGATGTGTGTGTGTCAGAGGGAGGGAGAGAGCAAGAAAGAGAGAGAGAGAAAGACAGACATTGACAGAGAGAGAGAGAGAGAGAGAGAGAGAGAGAGACAGAGAGAAATATACAAAACAGACAGATTGCAGTTCACACCACAAGAGAGCAAGGAAGAGTGTGTGTGTGTGTGTCTGTGTTCTATCTACAGCCTGGGAAAGCTGTAAAACAGAGCCAGACACCAGAGAATCCACACTCAGTGACCCACTCCTCACCATCTGAAGAGCCCTCACACACACTGTCTCTCTCTCTATATCGCTCTCTCTTTCTCTCAGACACTCATTCCTCCACACACTCGGCCTTTGAGACTTGGAGATTAGTGTGTGTGTGTGTGTTTACGTGTATTATTGTGTGAATTGTGTGTGTCCACCTGCCTTAAAATAATCCCAAACAGGTGGAGTTACAATATTTAAAGCAGTCATACTGGGGATTGTGCTCATCGTGACTCACAACAGCAAACAATCATGTCATAAATATAGATACAAGCATGTGGTGTGGAAGGTCTCTGACGTGGGAAGGCTGTGGGTGTGTGTGTGTGTGTGGTTCCTCCACACAGA
Source organism: Osmerus mordax (assembly GCF_038355195.1). Taxonomy (NCBI): domain Eukaryota; kingdom Metazoa; phylum Chordata; class Actinopteri; order Osmeriformes; family Osmeridae; genus Osmerus; species Osmerus mordax. The sequence continues at coordinate 3,825,506 of NC_090066.1, forward strand.
GGAGGGTACACAGCAGTCTGTTGTCTAGGAGTGAAACTTTCACATTCACACGTCCTAAACGGCGCTATACTGCCAGGCCAGGGGAGGAATGTAGCACTGGCATTGTCACTGGCGTGTTTTCTCACACAAGTCACACATACGCACTTGTGTGTGTGTGTGTGTGTGTGTTTGTGCGTGCGTGTGTGTGTGTGTGTGAGCATAGCGGATGGATGAGAGGGAAGGGTAGGGGGAGGGCAAAGGTGGAGTGGTTGGAAAGGTTCCACTTCACCAAGTGTGATCATGACTGTCTCAAAGTCTGACTGTTCTTCTCACTGTCACACACACATACTGTACACACAGTTAAGTTGCTGTTAAGGACTCTGAACTGAAACAACAAATCGTTATCAGAATAATTTTCTTGTACACAATTCCAAAATAACCAGATTAGTAAATTAGAATACAGCACAGTAGCGATCTCTCTATGAATTACAATATGCTGTTCAGCCCATAGTGATAAACACCTGAATGGTATAGTTGAGTGTGTGTGTGTGTGTGCAAGAACTGAATTGCTTTGTCAACACTACAATGAGCCAGGAACAGACGGAGAGAGCATCTCTCCCTGTGTGTGCGCGAGCAAGTGGTGTGTGTGTGTGTGCGCACGCGCGCGTGTGTGTGCAAAGGGAACTGGCAGTGGGTGACAGCTCCAGACCAAAATGACTAGCATCTGGAGGTGGCAGTTGTTTTAACAGCTGAGCTGACAGCATTAATCCAAATGCACTGAAATCAAAAGTGGAGAACACCTGTTCACTGTTCCTGAGCCACGGAGGAGGGAGAGGTTGGGGGTGGAGAGGGGCGGGGGGGGGGGGGGGGGGGGGGGTAGAGGGGAGGAGGAGGGCGGGGAGGTGGGGATTGGGGGGTGTGCAGAGGAAGAGAGGGGGACAGCAGAGACTGTAAGGGAAGGAGTGATCATGGAGGACAGGCTGTGGGAGGAGAAGAGTGTGTGTGTGGTGGGGGGGGGGGGGGGGGGGGGGGGGGATTATAGCCAAGCAGAGGCAGTAGGCCAGACCAGGAGGGCGGGGCAAGGAACCATGGGGGGGATGGGTTGAGATGACCCAGAGGTGAGAGAGGGAGGGCGGGAAGGGAGGGGTGCAGAGAAGGAAAGTGGGGGTCGGAGGATGAGGAGGAGGGAGAGGAGGAGTGGTGGTTAGGAGCAGGGGAAATGAGGGGGGTGGTCTGGAAGCTGCTTGGCTTGTCTGGAAACATCTGGCTCAAATAAGAGTCCCTTCTCTGGTGGGCGGGGTCGTGACCCTGCGGGCTGGCCCGCAGACTGATCACTTCATCTACCCCCCCCCTCCCCCCCCCACACACCCCCCCCTGCCTGGCAGGGGTTAATTAATATACTCCCTCTGAGTTCAAAGAGACCATTGCAGTCTCGCTCACTGCACACGCACACACACACACACACACACAGGGGGGAACACACGGCTTTCAACAAATCTACTGAAATCCCAGACTAAATCACTTGGATCTGATAGTTGTAAGTCTGTTGTTTACCAGGGACAGGTTTGCCTCCAGTATTGTCTATGTGTGTGTGTGTGTGTGTGTGCGTGTGAGTGTGTGTTGTGCTAGCGGGGGGAGACATGGGGAGGAACTTCCTTGCACGTCTGTCTTTGGGGTCGGGGGGGAGGGGTGGTCGTCGGAGGTGCGAAGTTATTACACTGATTGTTGGCATGTGTCACATTGGTAACCCCCACCCTTCACGCAAAGCATGCTGGGTAAGCGGTGTAAAGCTGCTGCTTTAGGTGTTTATGTATTTACTGTGCCACAGACAGGCTCATACATATGTGCTGTTACATGCTGCTCACATGCTTTAAATCAGGGCTCAGAGAACTCAGATCCATTTCAAGCCTTAAATCCCCACTAGACCTGTGCTGTCCTGTAGATCTACAGGGCTAAGGCACCAGAAATGTAAGGTAAGTTAGTAGTAAGCTGATTGGGATATTTGTTCATAGGCCGATGAGGATCGAAAATATGAGTTTGGCTCTCTGACACACTCCCCACATATAGGATCACACGTCAGTACAAACATGTAACTGTACACACACACACATATTCACACACATGCAAATAGCTTCCATGCTCTCATACAAAGTCTAGGGTTCACTAGCAGGCCAACACGCAAAACATGCATAAGTTCTAACATAGATAAATAACCTGAACAAGGCATGTGTGCAGAGAGAAGGATATGTGGTATTACTGTAACACTAACATTGACACTGGATGTTGTGAGTGTATATAGTTTTCTGCTTCCTTTTTACAGGAAAAAAAATGCTGTTGACATGCAACAAGGTGATAGGTGAAGAATGGCTCCTGTAATGCAAAAGTTCAAAAAACGTTTACTCACTAATGCTACGGGGAACAGACAGGTATTACATTTACATATGTGTTACTAAGGGTTTAAAGACTGCTATGCATATTCATGAGCGTTCCATTATTTTAGAGTTGACTTGAAAATGGAAGCTTCGACAAAATAACATTTGCATTTTAATAGACATGGTTGTCGTCTGTATATTTGCATAGAGATTATGCTAGTTAAAACTCTCAGAATCTTTTTTATTTTTCATTTTCATAAACGTCACGTTGTGTTAAGATGACCTGATCTGTAAGAGGTTTTTACGGTGAACATGTTCAGGTCATTCCTGAGTGTTTGGACGGTGCGAAACAGTCTCATATAAATCAAGCTCAATTGAATGAGTCTCAATTAAAGCATGAAAGTAAAGGAAACCCATTTTAATGGATGTTAGCTCGCTCATTCCACTCTATATGATGTCATATTTATCTAGACAACACACACACATGCACACACACACAGACACTACACACTCATTACAGTGCCGTTTAAGTAGAAAACAGGCCTGTCAATAAGGAGTGTATATAAAGACCCGGGGGTTAATGTATGGATTCTTCAGATTTGGTCATGGAACATTCCAGTTAGCTGGATGTGAATGCCCAGTGTTCCGCGTGCCACCTCGGAACGGTCTAAGTCCTGGGACAGGCTGACAGGGGAGCAGAGCAGTCAAAGTCTCTGCAATGGAAACCCTCCGTCTGATTCATGAACCCCAGGTCTTTGTGTTGTTCTTAATGCCTCGCCGGGAGGGCAGTAACACAACTTTACACACACGCAGCCACACAAAGCAGGCAGGCCCACTTTCCCATCCTCGTCCAGCACACACACCACGCCACACACACACACACACCCTGGCAGAGAGAACCACAGGACCCTCTCTCCTAGCTCTAAGCCCCTTTATGTCCCCATGTATTGCACAAAGGCTGGGGCACTGTTTTTCCCATCCACACACACACCATTCAGTGCTTAATATCGCTCATCTGGGCCCGTAGAAGAAAGAGGAAAAAGGAGGTTTCATCTCCATTGATTGTCTCGGGCAAGACCGAGGGAGAGAACACAACCTGAAAAGCTGACGAAAACAATTCAATAAAAAGTGACTTGAATGCGCCTTTCATACGAGGAGGGACAATAGGAGCCTCACAATAGACTCGGACTTCTTCTCATGAACACGGCCGTTTCTCATGGCACAAAGAAAAAGAATTGACTTGAATTCCGCGAGACATACAACAAACGCGCACCTCGGCAGCGCATCTGGGCCTCGCCGCCTCATCGCTGCCTCCTCGCTGCCTCGTTGCTGCCTCGCCGCTGCCTCCTCAAGGTGTTGACACCAGAGTGGAAGAGAGAGTCCCGGGGATGAGTTTGTTTTCTTCACTATCCTGACATGTTCAGCACCGTGCCGAGTGGGAGGTTTTTGTGTGATGGGAATAACCCTTTTACCAACCTCCTGGTTGTGAAGACAGATAAGAGTGCTGTAATAGGAACAGAGACACATGGGGTTGTGTTCGGTAGGAGGGTGTCCCGCCACACCACACAGCTGTCAGTAAATGTTCCGTAAAACCCCGAGCTAAAGTCTTTAAGTCCTATAATGACTCAATATTAGGATGTTAACTTCATCCCAGCCTGACTGGCCGTTTAAAAGCCTTTCCTCGCCTTTCTCTCCCTCCCCTACTTTAATTAGGAACACGAAGAGAAGACAAATCTCCCTCTTTTTTCAAAATAACACAAAAAAAAACAAAAAAAAACATTCTCTTTCAACCTTTTCTGTCCTCCTTCCCTCTTTGGTTTTTTCTCTCTTCTTTTTTCCCACCCGGTCGAAAGAGAGATCATCACAAACAATGCCTGTGAAAATGCTGCACTTAATGTTAATTTATACAACAAACTAATTACTAGCAAATGGTGGAAATCACATATGGAGGGTCTCTCTCTCCCACGCTAGGGCTGTGAACCCACCGCTGAGTGTGTGTGTGTGTGTGTGTGTATGTGTGTGTGTTGTGTGTGTATGTGTGTGTCCCAGTACTCCGACAGCGGAGCTGGGGAGAGGATTAGCTCGCCCGGGGGATTGACGGATGAAGGAGAGACTGCTGGGTTCCCTCAAGTTCTCCAGACCCCTTTCTCTCCTTCCTCCTCCTCCTCCTCCTCCTCCTTCATGGAAGAATGTTTCCGCCCTTACCATTGTCAGCCATTCAAGTGAATGGGGGCGTGAGGAAGCTCTGCCCAGTGTGTTCTTGTGTGGCACAATGGTCCTGCCTAAGTGCTGTCCTATAAAATGCCCCAATGCCTCTAAAAGCACCGCTTTTTCATTTTTCCTGCTCCTCCATGATAATACGTGTTCCGAGCCTGCGACATGCTTCTATATGTGTGTCTATATGCTCGGCTGTGTGACATATTTAGTGGCGAGGGACACATGGTAAGGGACTCCCACCAGTGTTCTTTCTGAACGCTCAGGCCATAAAAACCCCATTCTGACTGACCCTACGCTGTAAAACATCAACCCCCCCTCATCACAGGCAAGACCCAGGCCATAAAGCAGCCAACATCTGACCTAAGACCTGATTCTAGGACTGTAAAACAACAAGAACATCCGCTAGGCACTGACCCCAGGCAGCCAGGGCCCCTGTTTCCTCTCCACCAAGTCATAAACAACATGCTTATTTAGCTTGAGCAGATGCCGCTGTCATGTAGTGTGGAGAGGTGAGAATTGAACCCACTATCGTAATTAAGTAAATACGAGTCTTACATATCGAAGGGCCTGGTCCACTTCCAGTCCCGCTCTCAAGGTGAGGAATTACATGACAAACACTCAGTCTTCTCTAATTCTCTTTTCACTGGGGGTCTGTGTTTAACAATGTGAGCTCCAGCCCCAGTCTCCAGCCGCCAAGGCATCCAAGGCCCCAAGCCCAGAGAGGGGACGGTCTGGCTGGGCAGTAGAGGGCTGCATGGTTGGTCCACAGCTGGGGACAGCCTGGCATTAGCTTAAGTATGACTGTTGGTGGGGTGGGGAGGGGGAGGGGAAAGAGAAGGAGAGGAGGGAAGAGGAGGGAAGAGAAGAGGAGAGGAGAGAAGAGGAGGCCAGAGGAGAGAATGGGAGGGGAGAGGAGAAAAAGGGAGAGAAGAGGAAAGGAGGGGATAGGAGAGGAGAAGAGGAGAGAGGAGAGGGGTGGAGGGGACAGGAGAGGAGGAGAGGAGGAGAGGAGGAGAGAGGAGAGGGGTGGAGGGGACAGGAGAGGAGGAGAGGAGGAGAGAGGAGAGGGGTGGAGGGGACAGGAGAGGAGGAGTGGAGGAGAGAGGAGAGGGGTGGAGGGGACAGGAGAGGAGGAAAGGAGGGGACAGGAGAGGGCTGGTGGAGAGCCAGGGCTGAGACAGCTTCACTCTAGGGGACGAGGGGAACATCTGTGCCCCATATAGCTATCTTTCCACTCTCCATCTCTTTTTCTCTCTTTCTACTCTTTCTCTACTCTCTCTCTAGTTCCTCTCCACTCTCTCCCTACTCTCTCTAAACTCTTCCTCAATCTCTCCCTCACTTGATCCCTACATCTATTTATCTCCCTTAGTTGTTCTGTCAGTCAGGTAGGGTAATCTAACCTCCTCTTATCCCCTCATGTCACTCTGGAGGCTACAAGCTCATTTCTGATGCTTGTCACAGAGGTGTGTGTGTGTTTCTTGAGGGAAAATATTCAGTGCAGCAATTTCAGTAGCAGGCTAACTGATGCCAGTTGTGAGGGCCCATCCCTGGCGTCTGTGTATGTGTGTGTGTGTGTGTAGCCAGCCTGGGCGGTCTCTCCAGGGAGCAGACCTGGCCCCCCTTTGGCCCCTGTGACTCCAGAGCTGCTCTCTGCCCTGCTCCCATTATTAGAGGGAATGACACACACACGCACTCCAGCACGAGCCCCTCTCTCCAAGTGCCCTCACAGACCTCACACGTACACACACACACAAACTCCTGAATCCTGCAAACAAGCATATACCAAGAGACAGAGGTGAGTATAGTATAGGGCAGAACAGGATGTTTAATGTGTATGTGCGTCTCCAGGGTAACAGTTGGGCAGGAGAGAGAGACAGGAGATGAATAGGTAGAGAAGCAGAGCGGAGTATCATCTGGCCAGTCGATGAGGGACACCATGGATAGTAATTTATTAGAGGCCAGCAATCCTAGTCCTGGTGGGGTCTGCCTGTGGCACAGCCAGCTGTGGCAACACACACACACACAAAAGCACATACACGCACACACACACACAAAAGCACATACACACACACACACACACACACACACACACACACACATGAAAGCACACCCACACACACACACACACACAAAAGCACATACACGCACAATCGCACACGCATGATCGACACGCACGCACACGCATGCATGCAAACAGGCACACACACAGAGAGAGACACATGCACAGACACACCGACATGATTGCACACACACGCGCAAACCCAAGGGAGTAGGCTGGCCAGAGTGACCCAGTAACTAACACAGCCCGCTAGCTCTCCAGTTCTCTGCATTTGTCTAGCAACTAAGTAGAGCACCACAATGATAAAACTATGTTTTTGTAACTTCTGCCTCCACCCTGGTGTGCGTGTTTGTGTGTGCGTGTGTGCGTGTGTGTGTGTGTGTGTTTGTTTGATGGGCAGTTGTGTTGAGGAAAGCTCCAGGCCTGTCATATTCATTCTTCCTTTCTCTTGTTTTCTGAGATGTTTAGCATTTTCAGACTCGTTTGGTCTGTTCTTCGTCTTTCACATCCTTTCTTAAGCACATGTTCCTGCACAGTGTGCGTGTGTGCGCGTGTGAGTGTGTGTGTGTGTGTGTGTGTGTGCATGTCGGTGTGTTTGTCATTGATCCAGCTGGAAGCAGTGAGTGAAAGAGGGAAGGAAAGAGTAGAGCTGGGTAATAATACGGCCCTTTCATAATGATTAAAGCCTTCATTAAATTTTCATCCCAACCTGCCGTTTGCTGCTAATGGCCTTTGTGAGGCTCACAACAAAACAATGGGTAGAGAGGAGAGAAAGGGCTTCTATCTGTTTATGAGAGCTAGCGCTCAATACATCTCCCCTCTCTTTCTATCTTTACTCTCTCCCTCACTCTTCATCTTTTCTCTTTCACCCCTTTTCTTCTATTCTGTCTTTCTCTCTGGCTCTTTCCCTCTTTGTGCACATGCATGTGTGTGTGTTCGTGTGTGCATGTTTGTGCGCGGGTGTGTGTGCATGTATGTGGTTGAGCCTGTTCTTGTGTGTGTGTGTTTGTGTGTTTGTGCGTGTGTGTGTGTGCTGGTTCTGCAGGCGCTGAGGCCTTTTGTTCGTGTGTTTCATTTGAACGACGGGGAGATAATGTGTGACCTGTTCTGATGTGCCACTGTAGCACTCACTAATGGAGTCTGTGAAGGCCCTGCTCTCTCTGCCTCCTTCTCTCTCTCCCTCTCGCTCTACATCCTTCTTTCTTTACCTCATATCCCTCCTTTCTCTCTCTCTCTCTCTCTCTCTCTTTCTCTCTCTCTCTCTCTCTCTCTCTCTCTCTCTCTCTCTCTCTCTCTCTCTCTCTCTCTCTCTCTCTCTGTCTCTCTATCTCTCTCTGTCTCTCTCTCTCTCTCTCTCTCTCTCTCTCTCTCTTTCTGACTCACAGGTACATTATTGAGTTTGCAGTTCATGGAGTCCAAGCGAAAAGCAAAACAGAATCCAAAAACAATAACTCAAATATAGCATCTCTCTCACAAACAGGCCAATTCTCAGAATGAGCCAAAACAGCCCTGTCTCTACCAAAGTGAAAACAACAGGACAACATAACCGTTCCACTTCCACTCAAACCCTCAAAGGAAAGGACTGAGCTCTCCTCCAACTTTAAACGCATAGGCCCTGGTGTGTGCAAATCAACACAGGCCCACAAGGCATCCTGAACCACACACGCACACACACACACATGCCTGCAGCAGAATTCTATGGCTTGTTATGTGTGAAGTGAGCCAGTACTTGGGTAAGCAGCAGAGCAGAGCTGGAAAGGCCACAGGTACAGTCTCACAGAACCCTCGCAGGACAAGAAACACAGACTTTGAAGCACAAATTGCAAAGTTAACATTTGCCTAAATAATCGAACCAGGCACTGTTTGGAGAGGTGCTTTGAGGAAGTTGGTCTGTAGGGGATAAAGGGCTGATACTGGTCTACCACTCGCACAGACTCATCACACTCCTTTATCGTAGAGCTACACACACTAGAGTGTCTGTCGTGAAGAACAAGTGAGAGGAAAAGAGAGTGCCTGTCTGTGTCTGACATGCTCAGTGAGAGAGAAAGCTTGCATAAGAAAGAGAGTCAGAGGGAGAGGAGAGAGTCAGAGAGAGTCAGAGAGAGTCAGAGGGAGAGGAGAGAGTCAGAGAGAGTCAGAGAGAGTCAGAGAGAGTCAGAGAGAGTCAGAGAGAGAGAGCCAGAGTGTCTGAGAGAGAGTCAAAGAGAGAGTCAGAGAGAGTCAGAGAGAGTAAGAGACAGAGAGTCCAAGAGAGAAACAGAGCACGCGTCAGTCTGTCCACACAGCGTGAGACTGACCTTCTGGCTCGTTCTTGATCAGCTCCTCCATCTTCCTCTGCTTCAGTGTGTCCACCACGTCTGCCAGGCTGCCCTTGCGCCTCTCCGGGGTGCCCAGGGCTGCCACCAAGCCCCCTCGCTGCCCGCACGCCCGACCTCCTCCTTCCCTGGCGAGGTAGACGAGTTGTGCTGGGGGTAGGGGCTCAGGGAGGACCTCTTACTGCCATCGTGCTCCTGGAGGTCAGAGAGAACAGACATGAGGATGGAGGAGAGGAGAGAGGGGTCAAAAACGGAAGCACAGCAGAAAGAGGATGACGTTTGAGAGGAAAGTAGAGATGAGAGAAGGATGAGAAGAGATCCATAAAAGAAAGGAATGGAAACTCAGGAAGCAAAGAAGAGGAAGAGGAGGGAAGACTGCCAATCTTTTCTGTCACAATCCCTTCTCCTTCTATCACTTTCTCAGCCTGGACTAGTATACTTTCATCCCTGGCCAGCCATCTTTAGTAAGGGCACCCTTGCTCTCTCTCTCTCTCTCTCTCTCTCTCTCTCTCTCTCTCTCTCTCTCTCTCTCTCTCTCTCTCTCTCTCTCTCTCTCTCTCTCTCTCTCACTCTCTCTCTCTTCCTCATTCTTGTCTTCCATCCTTAGTGATCTGCTGCATTTGAGAGACTTGATCAACATAACAGGCAAAACAACTTAAAACCGCAAAGCATTCACACACACTTCTTGCATGACATGAAACATTCTTTAAAAGCTCGTTATTTTTACTTTGAGACACTTCAGTCAATACTTCTACTTGTCCAAGTTTATAACTAAAGAGTTTTACTTTCAATAATATTTTATGACAATGGAAACTCCAACACAACAAAAAAGTTAAACACAATGCACATTGGACTATGCGATACTCATAAAATTTACCACATAAAAATGTGGTAAATTGTACATTTGTACATTTGTTTAAAAGTCACAACTATTTATGTAAAGTTAAACAAATATTATTGTTGGATGATGTTAACAATATTTAGTAGCATAGTTAGACAGTCCTAATCCCTAACACTAACATAGAAGCTATGCCCTTCAATCCAACTATAGACTCAACAGTACCTGAACTGAATTAGCCCTGACACAGACACAAGGTGCTCATGATCAGCTTTAGGACTGCACGCAAGTGCACACACACACACTTACACACACTTACACACAAACACACGGCACATGCATGTACGCACACACAGGTTCCTGCCCTGATCCTGGCTGTGTCCCAGAAGCAGGGATCTTTTGTAAAGTTTAATTACAGAACAAGTCAGTTATTTGCAGACAAGGTCAATAGTCCATCTGTAGATCAGGCTAATCTGGCTAATCTGCTCCTATTATGTGTGTGTGTGTGTGTGTGGGTACGTGTGTGTGACAATAGAATCATTCTGGAAGAACTAACAGAGATACAGGGCTTATTTGTTACATAAAACGATGTACGCGTATTAGGTACACACATTTATTCACGCAAATGCCCAAACAACATGCTCTTTTCGTTTATAGTGATTGTGTTTATTTGTGAGGATGGTTTATTGACCTGATGAAGTTCTAATCATTAACCTGTCCTCTGATCAAGGCAGACGTGGAAGCGTCTAATAATAGTAATAGACACACACACACACACATGGTCCGCTGGGTCTGGGAAGAGGGATGTTGCGTGTGGGGCTCATGTACCCCTGTCTAAGCTCTGTGTACGTCCCTGCTCTGTACAGTACTTAACGGTTGGAGCAGCAGCCATGGTTTCAATATTCATACTGCTTTCATTGTCCCAGACCGTGAGCACAGCACAGGAACCATTCTCACCTGGTCAGAGAGTACACTCTCTCTCCGACACACACACACACACACACACACACAAACATAGCCACACAAACAAACAAACAAACACACAAACAGCTGAGACTGAATAAGTCAACATGCTTGATTATTCATGTAGATGTGACTTTGTGAACTTCTATTCCAGTGACTGTAACATGGAGGTGCATTGTGCCTCAAAGCCGATGGACTAATGTGTGTGTGTGTGTTTGATACACCCACACATTAGATTGGGTTGTTCGTTCATGGCTCATTAGTGAATATTCCCTTCATCACTATCACATTGTACTAACTGATCAAGGCTTTGGATGGCAGGATCTCCCACCCTCTAAAGCATGTTCTCATCTTGTGTCTCCAGTTCTCTCTTCCTTTCTCCTTCTCTTTCTCTCAAATGTATTTGAAATGAAACGGAAATGAGTGCTTCTGCTAGCCAGACAAATCCTAAGACTACAGATGACATAGAAATGACTGAAAGTACGGATTGAGAGAGGGATGGAGAGAAGAAAAAAGGTGAAGCGACAGTAAAAGAAAGGGACAGGTAGGGTGATAGAGAAAGAGAGAGAGAGAGAGAGAGAGAGAGAGAGAAAGAGAGAGAGAGCGTGTGTCGGCAGGCTGTCTGTGTTGTGACTCTGCCCACAGTTGAGAGCCGTGCATCTTAAAGGCGCAGTCACACCTGTCACATCCCATTAATCTAATCCACAGCCCGCTCCAAACAGCAGAACCCTTTATTTCTAGAAAGATGTCTTGCAAACAAAACAAGCACAAAAAGAGAGAGAGAGAGATGAAGGGAGGAAGGGGGGGGGGGTGAGGGGGGGCGCTGGCGTTTCTCTCTACTGTCAGATCTGTGGAGATGTCACCAGAAGCCGTCCACAATGAGGGTCATTTCTTAATCAAAGAGAATTAAATACAACAAGATGACTCTTCAAAGCCCTGGGACATTAGGACTTGACATTATTTATGTGCAAAGCAGACACCCTTATCCAGGGCAAGTTAACTGGCTTATATTCCTCTTTATAATCCACACGTACTGACATATTTACCCTAGCCATTCAGTTACTGCAGACGCTTTACAACACTGAGGCCAACTCAGACATCAAACCGTCAACCTGCCACACAAAGTACTGATTGTATATACGAGTGTGTGTACGTGTGTGCTTGTGAGTGTGCACGTGCTAATGAGCATGCTACATTTTGTCAAAGTAGGAATTCATTTATGAATATTAGGTGTATGAAAGTCTTTAAGAATACTATCAATGTTCATATATTTGTATATATGTCACTGTGTAAGTGTGTATTTGTACAGTATGTGCATGCTTGTGCTTGCATGTGCAGTGTGCGTACATGCAAGCGTGTGCGTGCGTGTGTTTCTGTGTGTGTGCGTTTCTGTGCATTTGTAAATGTGTGAGAGTGAATATAAGTATTTATATGCATTTGATCCGCCAGGCTGACAGTGTGGGCGGTTCTGCTTTTAGTTTGCAGATGTCAATTCTCATCCAAATGACTGTAACAAAGTCAAACTGTGCCTCTCTCCTCTCTCTGCCTTCCTTATCCCCTTAGTGTTTCTGCATGGCAGCAGAATTAAACAACTTTTGTCTTCTTAAGCTCTTTGTCTTCTTAAGCTCATCACTGAGGAGAGGGCTGATTTAAACACACTTAACTCCTGCCAAAAATTCAAAATGCTATTTTTTCCCTTCCGCCAGCACAGATGCCGCTGTTCATGTTCCCTGGCATTTTTTTGTTGTTGTTCTGTCTATTTTCACTCCCCCCCCCCCCTCCTGTCTTTGCGTCTTCCCTCCATCCCCCTGCAGGACAAACTTACCCATTTACCTTAAAGGGTCTCTTTCTACAGCATCCCCCAGTCCCCTGTGCGTATTTGAAAAAGAACAGAAGACTTGTAGTGGTGGAGAGTCGGTGAGTGAGAGGGAAGAGGGTTTGGAGGGGGGGGTGGGGGGGTGTTGTCGAGTCTCTCCTGGCTGGGGTTTGGTAGGGATGTGAATATATTTGATGTTGGCGTGTCACGGATCAAGGCATGGCCAATGAGGAAGTGGGAGTCACTGGAAACAGCTGTAAAATCACACACGCCTGCACACACACACACATACACACACAAACACTCATATGCGCTGCTTTTGCTTTAACAAAAACAGGCCACAGGGATGTCATCAGAATAACTCCTGGAGTAAGACTGATCACATTTCCCATCCCTTGTCACACACACACACAAAATTCCTTCATGTGCCACATCTAAATGCAGGCATGGTCAGCTTTGGAGATCCGTATGGCTGGGGACCCCTCATAGACCCCCCCTTTATCACACACACTCAAACCCCGCACAAAGAATAATCGCTCATTCACGTAAACCTCTTACAGAACCAGACTTTCTCTACAGGTCCCAAGTAAACAAGGGAGTTGTAGAGGTTTAACCGTGAGCTCACATTTATAAGGCCATAAAAACAATAATAAGAACAATCAGAAGAATTAATAAAATACAAATAATAATACTTTCTTAGTACTTTTGTGATTATGAGTATTATGATTATTACCGCTAGTAGTTTGAATCATATTGTACTATTTTTTTTGTTACTAGACCCTTACAATACTTAACAATACAAGTAATAATAATCATCATCATCATAGTCATAATGATAAAAA
>NC_090066.1:3843906-3868906 GCF_038355195.1 Osmerus mordax
ACACATACACTCTCACCCCCACCCTAACTCCCCATGCCCGTCGACTCCCCCTGCCCCTCAGCCCCACCTGGGCAGGAACCCTCTAAGGACTGATCTCAGGTCAGATTCACGCCGCCTGAGCTTGCTGAACAGGAGTGAGGGGTGGGGGGTCAGCTGATTCTGGATCTGCCAAGCCCTACACACCCTTAATATACAGTACGATGGGCACTGGAGTGAGATACTCTAGTGAGATAGGAGACAGGAGTTTTGAATGTCTTCCCTCCCTGATCTCCTTTCTTATCCCTTCCTCTCCTTCCCACAACAGCCTTCAATCCTCTGCCTCCTCTCACGTCTCTATGACTGAGGTCTCTCTCAGCTCCTCGGGAGCAATAACATTTTTATTTTCCTCCAGGCCTTTGGTGTATAATTACTATACAATTTGTCTGCCCAGGTGACGAGGTTCCAGCAGCTATTTCATTTAATGTTGCCAGACCTGTCTTAGCTGAGAGGCTCAATGAAACATTTAAAGCATGTAGTGATGTAGGGATTAAAAAGAAGGCTTTTATTAAGTAGATAAATTGGCAGCCAAGCTAGTCTCCAAGGTCATAATTAGCGACCATTAGCATAATTTTGCTCCATCCTTCTGTGTCGGTAACACCACGAGGCCTGCCAAACACACCTCCCTTCATCACAGAGAGGGGGAATAATTCCATATACTAAGGGGCAAAGAACACACACACACACACTCTCTCACTTTGGTCCAACCTGTCAAAACGTGATTCACTGCCTTTGACAAATATATTCATCTTAACCCACATTTTCCAGTATCTAAAATATTCCTATTGAGGGCAAACAAGTTATATGTGATGTGTCTTTAGCTCAGACTCACCAGAGACACTACACCATATTGTAGAGTCTGTTTTACCATACCCCCTCCCATTCATACACACTGCGCACACACACACACACCAGGTTTACACACACATATACACACCAGGATGGTGTTAAGCTCAGAGTAAAGCACCACTTCCCCTTGCTTTGATGATTAGTGAGTGCTCTCTGAAGTACCACTCATATCACATATGTACCATTCTGTTAAGTCACTAATCGGCCAAATACACTGTCCATTAAATATAGGACTGGATAGATGGTCTTAATCACCATCACCCGTGTTTAACTCAAAAAAAAAAAACAGACCCAGCTGACGCCAGTAAACCTACCTAAAAGGCAGGCACAACCACACACACACACACACACACACACACACACACACACACACACACACACACACACACACACACACACACACACACACACACACACACACACACACACACACACACACACACACACACACACACACACACTCATGCACAGTCATTGACAAAATGCAATGGTCCCAGCCTGGCGGTGACACAGCAAAGAGATGACGCAAAGCTGTTTCCTGAATGAACCCTGGAGGACGAAAAATATACACACCTACCTTAATAGGCATTCCAAAGACACCCCTCTCCTAACACACACACACCCTGAAAACCACAGCAGCAACCTGATAAATCATTCATAGTGTCCGAGCAAAGTCGGGGGCAAAGATTTGTTTCATGTTTAATAAAGAGTGAAAGAGAAACAAAGCAGCTGTCTCTGATCTGTCAGATGATATTACACTCTATCTCTCTCTCTCTCTCTCTCTCTCTCTCTCTCTCTCTCTCTCTCTCTCTCTCTCTCTCTCTCTCTCTCTCTCTCTCTCTCTCTCTCTCTCTCTCTTTGTCTCTCTCTCTCTCTCTGTCTCTCTCTCTCTCTCTCTCTCTGTCCCTCTCTCTCTCTGTCTCTTCTTCTTGCCATGTGTCTCTCTCTGCATGTGTCTACATACATCAGCATCTGTCGTTGTCTCGCTCTTTCCTCTCTCTCTATATATGAAAATGACAATTCATCACAATAACATTAACTCGTTAGCACCTTGATGAAAATCAATCTTGTAAGGAGTGACTTTTTCTGCTGGGTTCTATTGTGAGAGGCCGGGATCTTCTCTTCTCTCTCTCTCTCTCTCTCTCTCTCTCTCTCTCTCTCTCTCTCTCTCTCTCTCTCTCTCTCTCTCTCTCTCTCTATCCCTTCTTCCACAGCAGGTCCACAAACACACCCACAGGGTGAACCTCCACGACACGTCCTACCTAACCAAACCGTCTGTGTCCTGTGGGTGACAGAGAACCACAGGGGGGGGGGTGTTTAACCCTCTCCAGGAGGGGGCGAGGGGGACCAGGGGGATGTGACACCTGGCTGTTCAGCTGCAGCTTGACACTAAATGAAGGACTCTGTGGCGTCACTCTCTCTCTTTACCTCTCTCTCTCTCTCTCTCTCTCTCTCTCTCTCATTTAGTCATTTAGTCATTTAGCAGACGCTCTTATCCAGAGCTACTTACTCTCTCCCTTTCACTATTCTCTGTCTCTCTCTCTCTCTCTCTCTCCCTTTCACTATTCTCTATCTCTCCCTCCCTCACTATCTCTGCCTCTGACGTTCTCTATTCTTTCTCTCGCTCCCTCTCTCTCAGGAATGATGAACTCTGTCATGCTGTTTTACTGACTGTTCCCTCTTTACACAATCAGCTGTTTGTAAGAATCCCCCCCCCCCATCCCACCCTCCCTGTCCAGACTCCTAAGGATATTGCCTAATATCTATTTATAGCACGTCCTCCCTATCAGTGGGAACATTGAAGCAACAACAGAAGGAGGGACAGAGGGAGAGAGAGAATGCAGAAAGGGAGAGAGGGAGAGACAGAGAGAGAGAGAGAGAGAGAGAGAGAGAGAGAGAGAGAGAGAGAGAGAGAGAGAGAGAGAGAGAGAGAGAGAGAGAGAGAGAGAGAAGAAAAAAAACAGGGGAACTCGTCTTAGTGACTCCACACTTTGGATTGAGTTCATGAGCTCGTTCAGCTTTTCCTTATTCGAGCTTGTTCAGTCTTTTCTTGATGCTTTCAGTGTCTATGTCAATTGTCTGTAAAAGTAGCTGATTAGCTGTGGTTAATCATTTCTGATTGACATCCAAGGAGATGGATATAGTGTTTTTAAGAGAAATAAAGTATATGTTTATTCTCGTCAAAGGGAGAATGCTTGAGATGTATTCTGTGTGCTCACAGACACAAACACACACACACACATTCCTCTATTCTCTGAATTGGAGGCTGACAAGCTGACCACAAAAGGCAATAACACAGTTTGTAATGTTACACACACACACGCACACACACACACACACAGACTCTAGTCATGTCTGCTGTAGGGAAGGACAGAAGGCACCAGCCAGCTCATGTAGCCTCTGGGACTTCCACCACCACTCACTCCACCACCTCTCTTCTCAGCATCCTCACACACACACACACACACACACCGGCCTGGTCCTTTAGTCATCATCAGCAGCACAGCAGTCTGTATACCTCCCTGTCATGTTTTTATTCATGTCTCCAGTCTGAGTCACTGGCCCCGTGATTTTCACTGACATTTTACCTTGGAGAGCGTCCACGCTCCAAACAGGGAAATAACGGGAAGGGGGGGGGGGGGGGTCGAGGGGGTGGGGAGTCACCCCGCCTCTGGCCCTGGCTGTTTCTGTCACTGCCGGTCGGGCCGTGAGAAAAACAGGGAAAATTGTAGGAGAGGGAGGAAGATAGACGAGGAGGTCTGGGTCCCAACACTCACACACGTACTGGTCCTTGTTTATGAGAGACGAGTGAGAAGACCACTAATGTTTATTGACAGAAGAACACTGCTTGTCCATTGGGTGACGCGTCTGTTTAGACCCCATTTGCTCAGCAATCCATAAAGAAGCCCACCATTTGTCTTTCTGTCGACGGGTTGCCGTAAACACCACACACACTATCTTAAGATCAGGACGGACTTGTCATGCACACAAGCAAAAGCACACACACACACACAAACACACATGCATACACATTAACTCACAGCTGGGCTCTCTCTTTTGCCCCTTGCTTTGAAACTCTCCCACCTCACCCAAATGGTCTCCTTCTTTTCCTTTGAGCCCCTCTCACCCCCCTTCCCCCTTCCACCCCTCCCTCCCTACCTGCAGAGACAGAGGCTCCATTGTACCTCCCCAGGACCAGAGAGAAGCACACTGTCTCTTATTGTGGGGCGGAGGGATGGCGAGAAAGAGGGATGGAGGGAGGGAGAAATCAACAGAGGAGGGATATGAGGAGAGTACTCAAGGACAGAAGCTGTTTTGGCCCCTCTCTCCTCTCCTCTCTTCTCCTCTCTCCTCTTGTCTCTTCTCCTCTCTCCTCTCCTCTCTTCTCCTCTCTCCTCTCCTCTCTCCTCCTCTCCTCTCCTCTCCTCTCCTTCTCTTCTCACAAAGTTTTATGACCCTGCTGATAATGCAATACTCTTGATCTTTAACCTCTGCCTTCTGACCTCCTGTCCTTATGACCTCGCTCTTGTTAGCCCAGAGGAAACACACACACACACACACACACAGACACAGGGAGGCCACCGCTGCACAGCCAAGGAAAAGTCCCAAAAGCAACTTCATTCCTCATTGCTTTCGCCTCTAAACAACCAAAACAAATTTTACCTCACCCGATTGGCTACCAGGGAGGTCAGCTGACTGCTCTGGGGAGGTCTGGGGGTTGAAAGGGGGAGACAGGGGAGGGAGGGGGGAGGGATTTAACATTCTGCTCTGGTATTCTTCTGTCTTTCTTTCTTTTTTTCGACATGGAGACACGGTTATCAAGCCGCTCGGGGGACTGACAATATGGGCTGGACAATGGCGTAGTCTGAGGAGAGACCCGCAGAGAGAGACAAGAGACACATAGGGAGAGAGAGAGAGAGAGAGAGAAAGAGTGGGAGAGAGACATAGAGGGAGAGAGGACGAGGAAGAGGGAGAGAGGAAGCGAGAAAGAGGCAGAGAGAGGTACAGAGAGAGAAGGAGACAGAGGGAGGGAGAGAGAGGGACAGAGAAAGGGGGGGGGGCACAAGGGAAGGGAGTCCCATCACATTAGTGTTCAGACCACGAATCTGCAACACAATTGCATGATACACACACACACCGACTGCTGTGCACTCTCACAGATCCTTGTAAAACACCACATCCTTTAAAACACTTAACCAATCAGATCCTCACCACACACTTTAATGCACCCATACCTTAATTGATTTACAGTTGAATTGCATTTAGCAAGCATTACCACACCTTCATTGGATCCAAAGTTTCAATTAGTAATATATACAGGACAGTAAGAAGTCTAGGAAATTACAACAAATTGTTTGATCTCCTCTCTCTGCGCTTATTCTTCAAC
Source organism: Osmerus mordax (assembly GCF_038355195.1). Classification (NCBI taxonomy): domain Eukaryota; kingdom Metazoa; phylum Chordata; class Actinopteri; order Osmeriformes; family Osmeridae; genus Osmerus; species Osmerus mordax. Next base: position 3,849,179 of record NC_090066.1, read on the forward strand.
CGCATAATAACATAGCCATTGAATGGGAGAAGTGAGGAATCAAATGCTGTGAGACAGAATGCCTCTGTCATGCCGGATAGATGAAGATATGTGTGTGTTGCTGTGTGATTGTTTGACCTGAGGCTGTGCCACATCAGAACACTACATCCTCCCGCTCATGACCTGCACATGAAATACCCAGTAACACCCCCCACCATAAACCCAACAAGACCCAAATGGTGAAGTGTGAAAGGCTCACAGCACTCAGCACACCCCGTAAGAAAACCCTCTTCACCTCCTCTCTCCCCCTCTCTCTTTCTCCTTCTCACACTCTGTCCATCGCTGTGGAATCTGTCAGTTTGACCACAGAATCTCCCTCCCTTCATCAGTGACACGGGAGCCCCACATGAGCCCTCTGTGTCTCTCTCTCCCTCTTTTCTGTCCTTCACCTTCTGGCTTTCCTTCTCTAATACATACGTAAGTGCCATTCTGAACAAACTCAGCGGGCTGCCATAGAGACTGTTTTTCTCCCCGGTACGATCACACGAAAATACTGAAATAATTGAATGTCTACTCATTCTTAATAGTTACACTGGTGCCATTCATCTGAGACGCTGACTATCCACACAGCAGAACAGAGATGGAAACTAAAACCAAGCAACAATAATTCATACATTTTAAGCATTAATAACAGCAATAATAACATAACTAATAATAATACTACTATTATTACTACTACTACAAATAGTAATAATATGAATAATGTTCAAATAGCATCCAATTTCAAGTTTGTCTGTTCTGCCAAAAATAAGGTTTCATTCTGCATTTATCAGAACTAACAAAAACTAATTCTTGCCAACAGTGATACAATCTTATCATTAGATAATTTCATGCATTTAATGTTTAACTTCTCAACATTTTTGAATAGTCAACACATGTCTAAAAGGACCTTTTCCAAACAAATACATATTATTTTTCACTTATCAAGCGGCGTCATAGACGCAATCATAATTGCTCTCCTTAATAATCTCTATCCTTGACACAAAGTTATTCTGCACACCTCTCTCCTTTAAGTATCAAAGAAGAGGAAACATGAGAGAAGCAAAGTTATAGCAAAAGAAAAGAGATAAATAGAGAGGAAGAGAGAGAACACTTACAGAGCTGCAGGAACAGAGAGCATCACCACCACTGAGTCTGGCACACACACACACACTGGCACTCACACACTCTTCAGCGCTGAGGAGAGTAGAGTGCTCAACTCTCTCTCATACAGACACATACACACACACAGACACACACACACACACACACACACACATACACATACACACAAACACTACAAGGAAGATTCACACACACATTCAGACCAATGGGTGTTCATTCTTTCATTAACCACTGAGAGAGTACATTACAGGATAGCTGAGTTTTAACCAGCCTTTTCCTAAGTCATTGTAATCCCTGAATTTATCTCCATACATTCTGCTTTTCAGTGTAATCCTTTAAATTTTTAATACCACATAGCTGTTGTTATCTTTTTCCCTCTCTTTGCGGATGAATGATTTATTAAAAACAAATTTTTCCGACGTATAAATGTGTTCTTAATTCAGGGATAAAACCAGAGTTTATCTCTGAACAAAAGATTAGTTTCATCTGGGCAAAATAGTACAGTACTTTAATGCAATAAAGTCAAAGGGCAAAAACGCAGGCTTTAAAAAGAGGGTATTATGCTTAATCTTTCTTTCAGAGCATTACAGTAACATGAAACAGTGTGCCTTTGACATGTTGCTGCTGGAGGTGAGAATGTTTTCACCTTTCTGACAAAACATTGAAACACACACACAAACACTGAAACAAACTGTGTATTCACTTGTAAACATCTCAAACTGGGGACCAACATCCTGTCCCTGCTGGAGGAAGTACAGTTTCTCTGATGGTTGATATATTTCAATGATAAATTCAGAAATAAAACATGTTTGCGTAGTAGGGAGTAGCCCCACAGCTAGCTCTGAAAATAACAATTATCTGTGTCCTACATGTGACATGATGGATAGCATCTGTGAACTTTCTTATCTTACTTGTGCAAAATAACCAGTGCCATAAAGCAGAAGCGTGATGAAGCTTGATGGAGGGAAAAGATGTGCTGAGTGTGTGTATGGGTTTGGGTATGTGTTTATGTGTCTGTGTGTGTGTGTGTGTGTGTGTGAGAGAGAGAGAATGTGTGCGTGAGAGAAGAGGGGGGGGGTAAGTGTTGAGATCGGGGGACTTTTGTGAGGAACTTCTTGTCACACAGAGTAAATCGTTCACTCTCACACCTCGACACATGGAAAGACACACTCACAATGAACACACACACACACAATCTGTACCGCTTTAACCTGTTTTAACAGTCCTGCCAACCAGATGAACACACTGACAGAAACAACTTAGAGTGGAACGAGGACGAGAGACGGAAGGAGGGATGACGAGATGTAGAGAAGTAAGAAGAAAGCAGAAACAAACTCATAGATCATTCTCATGGTCTACGCTCTATTTACCGACACAAACACAGACACACGTTTTCTGAACGTATCTTTCCAATGAACAAAACAGAAAACATCAACTTTTCCTGTTGTATATGCCTGCCTCCCTCTCTCTCTTTTTCTCTCCCTCCCTCCCTCCCTCCCTCACGCTCTCTCTCTCTCTCTCTCTCTCTCTCTCTCTCTCTCTCTCTCTCTCTCTCTCTGTCTCTCTCAGTCAAACTAGCTTCAAAAGTCATCTAACAGCTCCGCACCAAACACCACTCTCACAACAGTTCAAGCTCTCAGCCACGCTCTGTACCTCCGGTCGCCCTCTCCTCTACGCTCAGTCTTGTCCACCGTCCCTCGTGTGTGAGAGAGATCATGTGTGTGTGTGTGTATGATCTGAACGTACCTTTTAAACTCCTGAGGCAGGTCTGGCTCTGTAAGCATGCTGGAACAGGGCTGAGGGACTCAAGATTCCTTCCTCAACAACATGCAGGTCCAACAGAGAGAAGCAGACACGCACACACGCTCACGAGCCTCCGAAACAAGTCTGTCTATTGATCCTTCAACCTCCGAGAGCACTGAGACTGTTTCCCTCTCTCTCTCGCTCTCTCGAGTGCACACACACACACACACTCAACCTCACACCCTCTGTCTCTGCCCCTCCTCCTCCTCCTCCTCCTCCCCCTCCCTCCCTGTAAGCTGTTAGATCTGGGCTCAGCTCTTAAAGGGCCAGCTCGCCCAGAGTGTGGGAGTGTGTGTGCGTGTGTGCGTACGTGTGTGTGTGTCCATGCAAACAGAAAGGGGAGGGGCGGTTTGGCCAGAGGGCTCATCACTCCCTGGGTGCAAAACACACCGCAGTGCTGCCCCCTTGCTTAAGCCTTTCTCCCTTTCTCCCTTTCTCCCTTTCTCCCTTTCTCCCTTTCTCCCTTTCTCCCTTTCTCCCTTTCTCCCTTTCTCTCTCTCTCTCTCTCTCTCTCTCTCTCTCTCTCTCTCTCTCTCTCTGTCTCTCTCTGTCTCTCTCTCTCTCTTTGTGCTGACCACCTCCTCTCCAGCCTACCTCCCTGTCAGACCAGAGTCAGACCAGTCGTGTACCAGCTACTGTGACAGCAGTCCTCTCTAGAACGAGGTCTAAATCCAGAACCTGCTCGGTGAGTCAGACAGAGCCATAGGCAAAAAGTTTCTTTACAATTTGAGTATAACTTATTATGTGTAAATCGAACCCAACTGTAAAGAACAGAACATTATTTTCATAGACACACATGCACAGACACACCTGGGGATTTGCACATGCACACACACGCAGACACACACACCTGGGGGATTTGCACATGCACACACGCACACACAGACACACACACCCGGGGAAGGAGAACAAGTGTGTTTGTTGAGTTAGGCGTGTGGGGCAGACAGACATCAAAGCTGTCAGTCACCATCCTTTGTGATTGGTGGGTGTGTTGATCAGTCATTGTTTTGAGGGGAAGAAGAGCAAAGAGGACTTCCTGAAACACAGCATGTTGGGACCATCTGCAGCAACCAACCATTTACACACACCACACACACATACACACACAGATGCGTGCATCACACTGATCCACACACACACACACACACACACACACACACATGCATGCATATTTTGGAATGCAAAGGCCCACGCATTGGCAGAAATACCAGAGATATGTCCATGTCAGTGTCAACAACAATCCTTCTCATTACCAGCCATTAACTTACAGTAATCTAATTCATCTCAAAATGTAGAAAATACATTGGAGAGTAGATATAATCTCATTCTGTCAGTAAATTGAGCTCATATTGGAAACGGCATCTCCCCTTGACCCTGGAAACAGCTGCAAACCCAATGATAACGTTATTTGTGCATTACAGAAACCTAATTTCTTTATTACACAGCTAACTCCACAATGAATGGTCAACATACAGTAAAGAAGTCTGACCTTAGCCTAACCTTGTCCTTCTCAGAGGCAAAGGTTTGCATGGTTATGTCTTTGGCTACGTGAGAAACATAACAATTCTCAAAAGACACTTTCACATACACGAGTGCTCTCTGAATAATATAGAGCATGAAAGGAACATGCTAACTCTACAGTGTAGACTCTGCACTGTAGAGTGTGGCAATAAGCTTCCAAACAAAAGCTTGTCATTAACGATTTGAGACTATTGTGAGTGTGTGTGCATGATAGAGAGAGAGACGTAAAGAGAGAGAGACAGAGGGAGACTGTACATGTGTGACCCCCTGTGATACGCTACAGCTGAAATCCATCTACGGCATTGTCTATGGTTATAATGGGTAGCATAAAATAGTTTTCATGACAATATTCTATGACTCAGATTCAGAGTTTGATGGGATTGTATGAGGCTAGACCAGATCTCAGATCCAGATGTAGGGAGAAGGCCGAGATATCCAACATGGCCTCCTCACGTGGCGGAACAATCCCACTTCCAGGTAGGATTGTTGCTGTCTGGTCAACATTAGAGGATGTTACTACCAAAGGTGCTGCTGTTATTTAAATAGAAAAAAAACAGAGAGAGAGAGACAAAGACAGAGACACAGGGAAAGAGAGAGACAGTGCGAGAAGGAAAGCGAGAAAGAGAGAGAAAGAGAGAGAGAGAAAAAGAGAGAAGCGATATTTTCATTTGGGACACGACTGAAGACGTAAAAAAAAAATTCTCTTGTTAAAACACAGCTTGCGAGGCGACATAAGCAATGAAGGTAAAAAGTGTCGAGGTGCATCGTAAAACAGTGGACGGGAGTAATGGAGTCCTTGACCTTAGGTGGACTAGCATCAGACCGCAGCTTAGATGACAGCCGAGCACAGACACGCACACGCGAGTGCACACACACACGCACGCACACACACACACAGTGCTTTACAATGAAGCTGTTGATCAGAAGCCCAGTGTGGGGGACCCTCACAGCTGTGGTGCATTAGAGGCCTGGAGAGCAGAGGGTCTGCTGGAGACAGGCAGTAAACAATCCCCTTCCTCAATAACACACACACACACGTGTACAGACACACACACATGAAGACACACACACACAACACACCCATTAGATCAAACAGTCTGACCTCTTCGTTCTCTTCCATTTAGGCACAAATCAGAGGAGAAGAATGGAAGGATGGATGGATGGATGGAAGGAGCAAAAAATGGAGGAATAAGTGAGAGAAAAACACACCCAGACTGACTGTTATTGTTAATCAAGAGAACAATTCACAACACTCTTCCTACACGTCCCCTTTCCCCCCATGTCCTCTTCCTGATTGGCGATGGAGGGATGAGGGCTTGGTGTGTTCAAGGGATGAGGGGCCTGAGGTGGCTGGGCTGGGTGTGATGGAGGGATGAGGGCTGGGTGTGTTAAGGGGATGAGCGGCCTGAGTTGGCTGGGCTGGGTGTGATGGAGGGATGAGGGCTGGGTGTGTTAAGGGGATGAGGGGCCTGAGGTGGCTGGGCTGGGTGTGATGGAGGGATGAGGGCCGGGTGTGTTAAGGGGATGAGGGGCCTGAGGTGGCTGGGCTGGGTGTGATGGAGGGATGAGGGCTGGGTGTGTTAAGGGGATGAGGGGCCTGAGGTGGCTGGGCTGGGTGTGATGGAGGGATGAGGGCTGGGTGTGATGGAGGGGTGAGGAGGCAGGAGGGGATGGAGGTGACAGTGCTGTGATGTACTGTTTATCCAGGTTCCCATGCACAGTAGAGGCCCGCTCTGATGTTTGAGTGGCAGCTCCCAGACCTCCATTAAGATAGGCCGCTATCTTCCCCCGCCAGCCCACAAGCGCCTTTCATACAGGCAGGGGCTCGGACACCCCAGACACCCTCTCAGGCCCCCACTCAAGAGCAGAGATGGGATATATCTCCGAGATAGCCAGCTGTCGCACCACTAACGTCAGGGAGTGGAGTATCTCTGGGAATACTGATTGAATATGATCTCAGGTTCACAGACACTTGCTGTCCTGGCAGAGAGACCAGCAGAGAGATCTGCAGGAAGAGAGACATCACTGTGGATTAGGATGGCGCCTTCCTTCACTCCCTCTCCCTCTTTCTTCTTCTCTCAGACACACAGTTGGTGTTCCCTCTCCGTCCATCTCTCTGTGTCCCGCCGGCTCTCAGCCTACTTGTTGACCGGTCAGTGACTCTTCATAAGCCATCCAGAGGTATCGCGGTGCACACACGTGCCCCTGCACACACACACAGACACCGCACACCCCATTTCTGGTCAGGATGGGGTGAATTTCCCTGGCCAATTGAAAAGCAGACACAGTTGTAACAGCCAATAAAAAAGGTTCATGTTTCACCTTCATTGCTTAAATCAACCATCTCTCTTTTCACTGACGACTTCAAATTCAGCAACTTAATTAATTGTGTATTCTCTGTATACAGCTCATGCCTAACCTTTATCTCTAATTAACTAGCTTATTTATACACCTCAAAACATCAACTAATTAGGTTTGGGGTAAAATAAAGCTATATTTAATATTTCTCAGCTTTTCATAATCTTTAGCGTTAACAATGCATGCATCTGTTTGTGTTTGTGGAGGCAGAACAATGTGGAGTGACTGAAAGGGACTGTGTTGACATAGGGTTAATGAATCTTTCTTAGACAAGGTAAATAAAGAGAATGATTGACAATAACAACTGAGTAGTCTCCAGTCAGCTCCACACACGCAAAAAAGAAGGAAGGCAGAGAACGAGAAAGAGAGAGAGAGAGAGAGAGAGAGAGAGAGAGAGAGAGGGAGAAAGGTAGAGAGAAAGAGGCTGTGGGTAGATAATAGGGCAGTTTCATACCCAGACGCTCATTAAGAGTTCTGCAGCGCTTTCTAAGCACCCAGACTCTCTTTAGTGGTCAGACTGGGCCCTGAAACTGACCAGGGCTCAGACGAACACACAGACTGCACACAAAGACAAAGGCCTGGACATGAAGAACACCAAGCAGGAGGAAAGAGGAAGTGGAAACAAGTTGAAAAACAAACCGTTCAACACTTGGGGAGTGCTGAAATCAACCGCCAACACTCGATGGCTTACTGTAGACAGGAGCCCAACTCAAATCAGGTGTAATCACGGCTCAATCACAGAGATGCAAAGTCTATATGTCCAAGAAAAACGAGGATTGACTTCCATGCCATTCCCTGCTGTGCTTCTTTTACTGGCATGTGTGAGTGAGTGTTTGTGTGTGTGTGTAAGTGTGTGTGTGTGGTGAGCGTGTTCCCTGCACCTGTTTGTGCGTGTGTGTTAGGACGGCAGAAGAGTGAGGTGCGGAGAGGTGTGAAACAGGAAACGAGGCCGGGAGACGATGCAAACCAGGGATGAGAAACATGAGTGTGAGGTTTTAGATGTCTCCGCACCATTAGAGCTGTGATCGAGGTCCACAGGGGGTCTGGTAATGACCAACCCCCCCAAACTGATGCTAAAACCCACCTATATCCCCTCTCTTTATCCCTCCATCCCTCCTCCCACACCATCGTCTCTACGACTTCACTTATGGTTTGTTTCTTCAAATGGCTTTTTTTTCCCCATCTATCCTGGTGCAAAGCACATCTATTGCTGCCTGCCTGTTGCCTGCCTGTCCAGCTGAAAGAGGAAGGAGAGAAAGAAAGAGAAGAAGAGCGAGCGAGAGAGACTACAGTATCTTCTCCTCCTAATCCTGTCTATCTGAGGGTATATCTGCTTGGCTGCTGCCCTATCCCAAACCCCCCCCCCCCCCACTCCACCCCCCCCCCCCCCCACTCCACCCCCCCCCCCCCCCAAGCCCTCCAGACAGCCCCTGTACCACTGGCTCCCCTCCAGACACCCTTCCACCGCTCAAACACCCAAACATGCTCAGCTCCCTGAATCCCTGCCATTCCATCTCTATACTGACTTGCTTACAGCATAAAACACATTTGTTGTTTACTTTGCTTATTTGGCTCTATGTTGTTTATATGTTTATGCGTTCATATTGTCATATGTCAATTGTTTGTCCATTGTATAAAAAAATATATCAATTCATTATTGTATTTGCTCTCTGTTTGCTCTGTCTCTCTGCTGCTCAAACGTGTTATCTGTGTTTCTCCGTGCTTCCATCCATCTTCCCTTACACGCTCAGCACATGCCATGGCACACACACAAACACTCACACTCACAAACACATACACGGACATGCACTCTATCTGTCCTTACATATCTCTATACATAAAGAAAAGAAGAGATTAGGAGAGGAGAAGGATGCCAGGCAGCTGGGTAGCAGCCACACGCTGAGCTGGGCCCCACTGGAAGGCTGCTTTGAACCCTCCCTGCTCCTCCAGTAAGCCTTGCTCCTCCAGGACAGTGAGTGTACTGACATCCAGCATATTGGACCCCCTGAATCCGTATTCCTGTGTTTACTGTCATACTAACTCTGTTTACATTGTATATACAGTAGGGAGAGACATTGTTTGTGGTCGACAGCTGATGGGAGACGAAATGAGGTGATCTGGTCCATACTGTTTCTATGTGCTGTCTCTATGTGCATCAATTCTTGTGTGTGTGTGTGTGCTGTTGTCATTCCCCCACGTGCCCCCCCCCCCCCCCCCCCCCTCGCTGTGAGAACACACTGGCACACAGATGGTTAAGCCCACCCAGCACTGAGTGGGAGGTGGGGGGGGGGATGTGATGGGAGGGGGGCACTGCAGATGGCACAGAGGGCATCGCCAATCGGCCTACACAAGCAGGGGCGGGGGGGGGTTAAGAGGGAGTGTGTGTCTGCTTGTTCAATTGCTTGTACGTGCCTGCGTGTGTGTGTGTGTGCGTTTGTATCTGAGGAAGACGGTTAATGTGTGTGTGGGTGGGGGGAGGGGGGGGGGTACAATACACTTGCCGCATCTCCTTGTTGGCATGATCCAGAGTGGCACACAAAGCCCTGGCACCTCTGCCCACGCGCATCCACACTGAGAGACATGGCAAGGCCTGCCAAAGGGGCTGTGTGTGACCGTGCGTGCCTGTGTGTGAAGGTGGGTGTATGTCTGCGTGTGTATGTGTGTGTGTGTGTGTGTGTGTGTGTAAGGTAAGAGTATATCTGTGTATGTGTGTCTGTGTGTGTATGTCTGTGTGTGTCTGTTTGCATGTGTAAGGTAAGAGTATATCTGTGTATGTGTGTATGTCTGTGTGTGTATGTGTGTGTGTGTGTGTGGGGGGGGGGTGGTGAGAGTGTGTGCGTGTAAGGCGAGAGTATGTGTGTGTACACGTGTGTTGGTGTATATGTACGTTTGCGTGCATGGTTGCGTGCGTGTGTGAGTGTCTCTGAGGTGTGTGTGACCCAACCAGCACAAGCAAAGACCCCACACCTCTCATTAGCCCCTAGCCCCTGTCTGTGAAGGCTCAGCTCTTTGATATGCAACCACGGCTAATTCCCTGTGTGTTCCTGTCTCTAAGGGCCTCGTCCACCGTCATCATTACCGGGGCCTGTGTTCGAGAACTGAGCTGTTCATTTAACCCTGCGAACATCTTCGGCAACTTCACACACACACATGCACACACACCCACACACACACACACACATAGACACAAACTGACAATCAGGGAGACTGGCCTGCTTGCATATTTTAACGTGAAAAACACTTATTTACATAAGTATGTAGTATTTATTTCAGAATCTGACTTCTTGTTGTTGCTCTTGAGGTAAAACATATTTGTGTGTGTGTTGTGCATAACTTAGCGTGTCTGAAAGAGCACCTCATTAGACGAGTGACCCAGTCCCCAGGAGCACACGGTTGGCTCTTTCCACACCGCAACATACACACCCCTGGTACACAAGCTTTAGCTTACCGAGCTATTCCTGTACCCCACCTACTAACCTGCAGAATTCTGTCACCTTTGTCCTTCCCTGCTCTCAACTGTTCTCAAATCTCCTTTCTCTTTCATCTGTCCTTTGTCCTCCCCCCCCCCCCCCCCCACACACACAAACACACGTAAACGCTCCCAAACACAGTGGGCAGGTGCGGGGCTGTCAGTATCCTACAGTATCCAGTAGTCCTATTCATCCCCATGGTTTGTCATTATTGTCTGTTGCCAACTGCCTAGTTTGTCCTCTTGTTGTACCAATGTTGCCTGCTTTGTTTTCTCAGCTGCCTGTATCCTCTGTTCATACCTGCCAGTGTCAGTCTATGTCTTGATTGTGGTTGTTGTTTGGTATAAATAATCTCTGTGTTTTGCTTTGTGCCTTTTGTGCTTTTAACATTGTTATCCCCTCTGATTCCCTATGTACTAATGCCCTGCTTTGTTTAACCTGCTTGTTTTTTGTTGTTGCTTTTGTGCTTTTTTCTGTATGTCTGTACTGCTGTGGTTGTGTTCCTTTGTGCTTTTTAACCAGATTTTTCTTCCATAGCCCCCTTCCCCTCTCCTCCCCTCTTTTGCCAGGCCATCACTGTAAATAAGAATTTGTTCTGAATGATTCTGCCTGGTTAAATAAAAATAAATAACTAAAAGGAACACGAGGAGCTCGGGCAGTCAGCCTAAGAGGACTGAGAGGACCTGAATGACCAGACTGACCAGTGACCATGTAATGGCACTGTCTGATAATTGACAACAGGCTATAAAAACGTGGACCATTAACATCCCCCGCCGCCGCTACATGGCGACCGTTGCTATGGCGACGACGTCCCATCGTAACGGCGAGAGGGGCGAGTTAGGTTGAGATCACTGGGCGGCCCTGATAACTGGTCTGGTGTCAGACGCGTGCGGTCCTGCCTGAGAGGGAACGGCTGATCCAGGAGCAGCATCCCAGCACAACCCCGCAGGACGCTGCTGAGAGCAACAGCAGGTCCCAGATCTGTCCTCCCTGCCACCGTCTAGTCACTAGATCTCTACGGTGGAGACAGGTGGAGATAGGGGCGTCAGGTGGCTGAGCGGTGAGGGAAGCGGGCTAGTAATCTGAAGGTTGCCAGTTCGATTCCCGGTCATGCCAAATGACGTTGTGTCCTTGGGCAAGGCACTTCACCCTACTTGCCTCGGGGGGAATGTCCCTGTACTTACTGAGCGTCTGCTAAATGACTAAATGTAAATGTAAGATGTCTGAAGTCTTGAGGACGTTAGACAGATTGGTACTAAGTAGACAGCTGCGAGGCTGTAGCCTTATCTAGTGTCTGAGGCGTCGCTTTAAAGTTTCAGAGATTTTGTTTCGCTTTTGGCACTCATGAGCCACAGTGTATCTATATGAGTGCACGTGTCTGTGTGTGTGTGTACGCGTGTGTGTGTGTGTGAGAGAGAGTTGGTGTGTAACCCAGTAGCAGCCCCCTGAGGCTTGAGAGGTTGCAGCACTGGCTGCTTGAGTGAATGAGAGAGCCGGGGGCCGATAATGAGGATGTTTTCTGTGGCCAGTGGAGCTTCCTTAGACGGGGGGCCAGGCGACGCCAGGCGAAGCCCGGCACCCAGCAGCTGCGTGCTGCTGGAGAGACATCTGAGAGGACAACTCCCGAGCTTTTAGACAACATTGTTGTTTAGATGCGGCTTTCCTGGCACAGACAGAGCCTACTCAGGGAAAGACGAGTAAGAAATAAAAGAGAGAGAGTTTTGAGAGAGAGAGAAACAGGGAAAGAGGAAAAGAGAGAGATTGAGAGAGAGAGAGATTGAGAGAGAGATTGAGACAGAGAGAGAGATTGAGAGAGAGATTGAGACAGAGAGAGAAGAGAGGGGGAAAGAAGGAAATCTCTGGCATGGGCCTCGTCTTTGAAGTGATTTGGAGAGAGATGACGTGAAATTAGAGAGTAGCGTCGGCTTTCCACTTTGACTACACATGAAAAGCTTCAGGAACATTTTATACAAAGATAAACACACACACACACACCTCACACACGCGCATGTGCACACTGTCGTATCTAAACTAAACAGATTATCTTGTTCTTGCTTTTTATACATTTTTTGTTGTTGTTTCAATTGCTTCAAGAAAGTTTGTAGTCAAATCTTTATCATTAAGCTCAAGTGTGTCAAACCTAATATTTGATATAGTAGTTATATAATATTTAACTACGAATACTATTACAACAACACTGCTACTACTACTCCTACAGTATTACTGCTACTAATAAAAATCAAACAAACAATAAGTTGTTGCGAAACAGAAAAGGCAAGCCATCCACAATGAATTTCAATGAGTATAATTTGTAGTTTTTGTGGTATTGCCATGTACCAAGGCCATTCCACATATTCAGTAAGATAAAGGTTTATCTACCATACAAAGGAAGGTGCAAGGGATACAGAGAGTTTGAGAGTACCTCCTATCAGAAGGCACATTCTAAACAAACACATACACATACAGGCACACCTCACACACACACCACAAATACACACCCACTGACACACCACAAACAAAACATACACGCGCACACTCACACTCAAACACACAAACACACGCACACAGTGAATAGCAACCCAGTATCTATCTGGGTAAATAGAGTGTGAGTGTGATCTAGATGGAGTTTTATTGTTATGCCCACAGGAGCAGATGTCTCCGCCGTCTGAATCATGTCTGAATTCTCTCTCTCTCTTTCCCCTTCGCTCTTCTCCTTCTTTCAAGTCTCTCTCTTCCACTTTCCTTGGCTTTTTCACTCTTTCTTTTCCCCCTTCCCTCCGCCCATTCTCTCTCTCTCTCTCTCTCTCTCTCTCTCTCTCTCTCTCTCTCTCTCTCTGTCTCTCTCTCTCCCCTCTCTCTCTCAGAGTGCCAGATGGAGGGACGTTAGTGTTGTTCTCCAGACCATTCTCACTCAGGAACCATTCTCACTCAGGATCACAATGAACTGTCACAGACTGTGGTCTCTTTCTATCGCCGTTTCCCCCACCTCTCTGCTTTTACTTTCTCTTCCTTTCACTCTTTCTTTTTCTGTTATCTCTCTTACCCTGCATCACTCTCCTTCTATATCCATTTAGCTTTTCACAATGTGTTGTTTTTCTGGGAAAGGCATAAAAATCATTGTAATACTTTTTTATTAGGTCTCCTCTCCACTGGCCCCCGGCCTCGGCCCCGGCCCCGGCCCCAGCCCTGGCCCCAACCTTGGCCCCTCTGTATCCTTCATTATTATGGAGGTGTCTAGGCACCTCTCTCTCACACAGACACAGAGAAAGAAAGAGAGAGACAGAGAGAAAGAGAGAAAGAGAGAGAGAGACTGAGTATGTATTATTTCATTAAGTGTGTGGGAGCTCACTTGGGATTGGGGAGTAAACATCAGAATACTCTGTTGTCACCGTGTGACAAGGGCATGACCTACCACCACCTGGAAACACACACACACACACAGACACAGTCTTCCTCTGACGCCAGGGTGTGTGAGAGTCCTTACTGACTGTGGCCGAGTGTGCTAAGCCTTTCTCTCAGCGTCGGCTGAATAGAAGGATCCGGAGCAGGAGAGACGGAGGGAGGGAGTAATCTCAGAGGTAGAGTGACGGGGTGGGGTGGGGGGGGGGGGTCATGGGCTGTGTGTGTGAGGAGGGGAGGTACGGGGGAACATAAGGGGGGCCATGCCCGGTTTCAACAGAATTCAGGCATTGTCAGCGAGGAGAGAAGCTCATTCTGTTGATCTGAACTGATCCAAAGAAACAAAAATGCATTGTTCCCTGCAGATGGAAGCCAGTGTCTCCAAGGTAACCACATTAATCTCCCCTTTCTCAGCTTCCTCTCTTGTCGAGGCGTAATCGGTGGGCTCCTTTCACGGCGGAGCCAGCCTCAAAGCCCGCGCTCTAACTAGACCCCTAATTAGCTGCAATTACAATGAAGACAACATGGTGAGATAATAGAAATTTGCAAAATAATGACATACCACAGCAAAATATTCCTCCCTCTAAGCACCATTTTTCTGGGGAGCGCACAATGAGCCGGGACCCTTCTAAAGCCGGGCTTCAGAATGGTGGTGCATTATGTGGTACAGAACACTATTGTCTACCTTCTGGTTCTCTCAATCAACAGGCCATTGTCTGGCTGCTTAAATCAAAATGACTCAAATACAGGCTCCATAATGATGTCCTCTTAGCACAGCATACATAACACAGGGAGAGAGGACAGGAGAGGAGTAGAGAGGGGAGGAGAGGAGCAGGTTGGAGTGGAGAGGAGGAGAGGAGAAAGGAAACGAGAGGAGAAGAGAGAAAAGGAGGAGAGGAGGAGAGGAAATGAGAGGAGAAGAAATGAGAGAAGAACATAGCGGAAAATGAGAGGAGAAGAGAGGAGAAGAGGAGAGAGGAAAGGGAGAAGACAAGAACAGACGAGAGATGAAGAAACTGGTGCACAGCAGAGGCAAGGTGTTTGACAACACAGTTAGCAACTGAGAGGGCTGGGAGCGTCTGTGTGTATGCAGCTGCAGGCTGGGGCGATGACTTACGGTGCATGTTTGTCCTCATCTGGTTACATCATATTATCCATCCCTCAGTGTGGTAAAAAAGGCTTTTATTACTGCCTGCATGACCAGCGAGGATGGAGCGGAGGGTGGAACAGGGAAGGGGGGAAGGAGGGAGAGAAGGAGAGAGAGAAGGAGGGAGGGAGGTGAAGAGGGAGGAACACAAGGATGGCAGGGGGAGGGAAGGTGGGGTACTTAAGAAGGAAGATAGAGTTGAAAGCTGGACAGGAGCAGAATGAGAAGGGCTCCGTCAGAGCTATTGAGAGGAGGATGAGGAACATTTAAAGGGTGTGGGAGGAGAGAAAGAAAGAGGGAGGAGTCTGTTCAGAATGGCAATATGATGTAGACGAGTGGGTCATGAGACCGCAACTCTCCTTAGGCCAGCTCCTGAGTGTCTCACGGTGATAAGCTGTTATTTCTGCACGATCACAAGAGCTACCCCAGTCAGAGGAAGCAGAACATCTCTGCACTTATCACTTCCTCCTCATCTGACTTCCCCAGCCCCCCCCCCCCCCCCCCCCCCCACCTCCAAGAGGTCCCCAGGCAGCATGCATGTGCGATTCCCGGTCATGCCAACTGACGTTGTGTCCTTGGGCAAGGCACTTCACCCTACTTGCCTCGGGGGAATGTCCCTGTACTTACTGTAAGTCGCTCTGGATAAGAGCATCTGCTAAATGACTAAATGTAAATGTAAAATGTAAATGTGTGTGTCGGCATGGTGACCAGGCCAGGACACCAGGCAGAGGAGACAATGTAAGTTAATATGAGTGACTTCACTAGAGAGAGATCATTAAAAGGGTAGCGGGAGGAGGTAGGGTGTGTGTGTTTGCGTGTGTGTGTAAGTGTAGGTGTGCGTGCGTGTGTGTGTGTGTGTGTGTGCAGGATCATCAGGAGGGCAGACGAGGGGGGCAGAAGGGATGAAAGCAGTGCTAAGCTACTGTAATAATGAGACTGTATGGTGATTAATACTGCCACTGTGACTGGCTCTAATGACTGTAATTCAATCAAGGCCGCTCCCCCCTCCGCCACAACACACACACACACAGACGCATGCACACCACGGCTCACCAGGACACACACACACACACACCGACACACACATTCAGCCACACGTTTTCTCAGCAAGCAATGATGAAATGAAGAAACGAAACCAGGAGTCCATAAATCATGGTGCCGGTAACAAAAGAGCAGCATTCCAGCGAGTGTCCTGTACGCCGCTGCACGTTAGAGGACGGCCAACCTCCCTGGGCTCCACCTATCAGTGACGCCTCTCTGCTAATTAGCGTGTGTGCGAGATGAGTGACGAGCATGTTAACGAGCCCCGTCATCCGATACCGCTGGCTTTGTTTGCGTAGGAATCTGAAAGGAAGTAGCAGCTCATTAGCATAATTAAGAGTGTTGATTTGTATGGTTTCTAATTAGCGCAGGAGGGAGGGAGCAGGTTGCACTCCCCTGACTGAGACGCGAACAGGCTGAGAGGCCCGCCGAGCCTCGTCAACACCGAGCCGGCCCACTCACGATAGGTCACACACACACACACGCACGTCAAGGACACACACACGTCTCACCCACACACATTCTCCCCCGTCCGGCAAGACACAAACACAGATACACACAGACGGTGATGAGAAGTTGTACACCAAAGTTCAGTTTGAGTTGAAAGTGGTGCGGGTAGAGAGTAAACAGGTTGCCTAATAGCATGACTTCCTGCTCCTTAACCAATCATATCTGCTCTGCTCCAATTATCCAACCTTAACTGGGGTGTGGGGAATCATCTGGGAGATCCTTAGCACTTTAGGTGTGTATACGTGAGGGTGGATGTGGATGTTAGTCTGGGAGCAGTGTGTGTAGTGTGTGTGTGTGTGTGTCAGGGACCAGCAAGATGGAGTTGTTGCATTCGAGAACTATTGGTGAATGGGTCGTTGTAGGGTGGGCAGCACAGGGGGATTCCAAGAAACTGCAGTCCATTATAAATATACATTTGTGTGTGCATGTGTGTGTGTGAGTGAGTGTGTGTGAGTGAGTGTGTGAACAGACCCTCCAATGTGTGACCGCTCACTACCGCAGGGGGCCCACATCCAAATTAGGAGACTTGCACACTGTTAGTGTAAAGTGTGTGTGTGTGTGTGTGTACATTAACTCAGTCTCAGTCAAGGATTGGCCTTAATTTAATCAGACACACACAGTAGGGCAGTGAGGTAAGCCCCCCTACATCCCCTGTGCTTCCCTGACCCATCGCCCCTGCCCCCCCCCCCCACGCTTCATGCCACCCTGCCCCCCCTTCCCCCTCTGCCCCCCCCTGCTCCCTGCCCCACTGCCCCAGGTCTTATACCAGCATCCACCTCACAGTATGGGGAGCATCAGGTGACCTCAGGACTGCCAGGGTCACCCTGGGGTCAGAGTTCAAAGGGAGGGTCACCAGAGAGAGCAGGAGGTTGAATCTCACCCTGTGATATGCTTTGATCTCTAATCATTCATTTGACACTGTTCAACACTGTCCTGTACTTAATATGTCCGGTATATGCAGGTTTCAGGTTCAACCTTATGTAATGTGCTGTACATTAATTAATATGCATGTCAGATATATTCCCTGAATTGTGCTGCATCATGATTCAACACACACACACACACACACACACACAGTTGCTTACCTGCAGGCAAGGGTAGTGTGGATAGTAGGGGAGTGCGTGTGTGTGTGCGTGCATGTGTGTGTGTGTGTGCATGTGTGCATGTGTGTGCGTGGTTTGACGCTGGTTAATTAGTGTCAGAATAAGAGTCCCCCTGGACTGAGCTAATTAGAGATGAACATGCTGATGTAATTACCTGAGAGTGCTCTACATGTTTCATTTAATGTCTCCCTCCTGCTTTTAACAGACCTAACACCCTCTCATACACAGCCCAGGTAAAGAACCTAGTACCCTGTTCTACATACAGCCCAGGCACATTACTAGCTAACTGTCTGCTCCAATAAATATGTTCCTACGGAGCTTGTGTCGTTCCCTCTCTCTCTCTCTCTCTCTCTCTCTCTCTCTCTCTCTCTCTCTCTCTCTCTCTCTCTCTCTCTCTCTCTCGCACTCTTTCTTTCTTCATTTCTTTCTCTCTCTCGGTAAAGCGGTAGCCATTCATTTTTCTCCTTATTTTCGGTCTCTTTTCTTGTTGGGTCGAATGTGCATTAGCTTCCAAACAAAGTGACGTGGGTTCGATTCTCAATCCATACCACTCCTGTTGAAAAAAAAACACTCTCCGTTCCGCGTCAAAAAGCCTCGTCCATTTGAGAGAAGAAAGGCCAATGAGTGTTTGTAAACATTGCCATGGTAACGGCTGGTGCAGGAGCTCAACCCGTAGAAGGTCCAGAATCCATGGTACTCAGCTT
The DNA here is from genome assembly GCF_038355195.1 of Osmerus mordax. Lineage (NCBI taxonomy): Eukaryota > Metazoa > Chordata > Actinopteri > Osmeriformes > Osmeridae > Osmerus > Osmerus mordax. The sequence goes on from NC_090066.1 coordinate 3,867,378, forward strand.
CCTAAAAGTACAGCACTCTGGCCAGAACAGGCAGACCTCTCTTTCTGTCCTCTGTCTGTCTCTGTCTGTCTCTGTTTCCCTATCTCTGTCTCTCTCTCTCTCTCTCTCTCTCTCTCTTTCTCTCGGTCTCTCTTTATTTTATTTCCATTTCTCTTTCTGCACTGTCACAATTTTGCTTTCTTTCTCTCTTTCTCTCTCTCTCTCTCTCTCTCTCTCTCTCTCTCTCTCTCTCTCTCTCTCTCTCTCTCTCTCTCTCTCTCTCTCTCTCTCTCTCTCTCTCTCTCTCTCTCTCTCTCTCTCTCTCTCTCTCTCTCTCTCTCTCTCTCGTTTCTCCTCTCTGTCTTTGTCTTTCTCTCTTTATCTCTCTGTCCTTTTCAAAGACACACATTTACTCAAGACATAGACTTCAACAACAAGCAAGCACTCACGGAAAAAAACAAACCACACAGAACATCGTCAATAGAGCCTTAAGACAACAGATCCCAGGGACGTTTCCAATACAGTGGAGTCCGCTTGAATACAGAGCAGCAGGAAGGCCATTGATCCCTGCAGCTGCCATTGTATGCGTGTGTCCTGTTGTTTTGGCTCGTCCTATAAAGCCAATCAATGTCATTACCACGCCTGGGAAACAGACAGGGGAGAATATGGTAGAGAGAGGAGTGGTCTGCTCGGGTCAGACACCTGCTACTGGAAGGGTGCCATCCTGATTCAAGGTTTTCCTCCCGTAGAGCGCATAGCCAGACCTCCTGCTCTCCACCATGCTCCGCTCCATACCACTCAGACGAGCAGCCACGTTACCAAGACAAACACCAGGCACAGAACCAAGATAAAGATTCAGGTTGTGGTTAGTTGGCGGTAAATGTTCTATTACAGGTTTTCGTGGGTCAGAGTAAGATAAACTAGTAACAATAATGTACTAGTAACACTGTTAAGCCATTAAATGTATCTGTAAGTCAGATCAGGTGGTCAGGTTGAGTGTTGGGGCTATGCTGGCCACCTGAGCAGAGAGGTTCTGTGTGTCAGCACCACAGAGGTTGTGAGGATGAGAGCCTGCAGTGAGCCGCTGGAACACATGTCTACTCTTCTCACTGCCAGATAATTGAGTTAATTCTGCCGAGGAACAACTTAACAGATTAGTGATTTCACTTTTCAATAATAAGAAAAAAATCAGCCATGCGTTCTAATTGCATTTGTTTCAATTGAGGGCAACCGTCGAAATGCATCGGCTTACCGTGCACACACAGATCAACACGTGCACACGTACACACCGGCGCACACACACATCCACACATACACAGAAACACACACGCACACACACTCAAACAGACATACTCTCTCACATACACAGAAACACACACGCACACACACTCAAACAGACATACTCTCTCACATACACAGAAACACACACAGACACACACTCAAACAGACATACTCTCTCACATACACAGAAACACACACGCACACACACTCAAACAGACATACTCTCTCACATACACAGAAACACACACGCACACACACTCAAACAGACA
>NC_090066.1:3871406-3879096 GCF_038355195.1 Osmerus mordax
CGCATTATGTCCTCAAGGTGAGGCGGTGGGGAGGGGGGGTTCTTCCGGGAGGGCGGGAAGGGGGGATGGGCTGTATTAGTCCTCCCATGACGTGTATGTGTCATATAGATCTTTCGTAGGGCACAGTATGTTTGATGATTCTGAATGGATGCATGTCCTCCTGCCTCTGTCCTCTCTGCTTCTCTCTCCCCTTCTCTGCTCTCTCTCCTCTCACTGAGTCCAGAGAAGGAGAGATGTGCCGTAGAGCTATATACATCAGGAGAGATGTGCCGTAGAGCTATATACATCAGCTGCAGACTTCAATCTCCTCAGCTGTATTTCTCCACTGCAAACGCTTTACAGATGGTTTTCCGTGGTGACTAGGACTCCCTGTGTATCAGGAGAACTGTTCTTGAGTGTGTATGTATAAGTTGTTTGTGTGCGTGAATGTGGGTGCTTATGAGTGTCCTCTTGTGTGTGTGTGTGTGTGTGTGTGTGTGAAAGACTGATGACCCGAATAACCTAAGCCATCATTCCAGTTCCAAGCTGTGAATGTGGAGGGATGTTCTTGAAATTTGGTTTGCCACACACTCTTCTTTCTGTAAAACTGACCTAGGTTCAGAGTATCTTCCCCATCAAAGTGCATGTTAGATCAGGGCCACAGTGTAAATCTGACTGGAGATCAGTCTCTAAGGGCTCCTTGTTATCTCATCTCCCAGGGGGAGGGATCTGATTGGCGATGCCTCCGAAGCCATGCTATCACGGTATCATGTGCTACCACGCCAATGGAACAGATAGCATGTCGGAATGTTGCCTGACTGTCTGTATGTGGTTGTGTGTGTGTGTGTGTGTGTGAGAGAACAGGAATAAACAAATGACGGACAGTGAGGTTGATCTCTGACCCTGTCAGTGTGAACTGTGTTGGGTTCATCCTCAGATCCCTGGTCTTGCTAACGTCTCAGGTTGTTCACATCCACACTGGGCACTTTCAAAACACTCCCCTCCTAATGCCATTTAGAGAACAACTCAGGGGCCAGGTTTTTTTCTTCTTTTTTTTCCCTTTTTATTGGTCACACTAATAGACTTTCCCTCATTCTCTCTCTCCCACTCTCTCTCTATCATTCTCTATCTGCTCTCTTTCTATCTATCTCTCCTCCCCACAACCACAGAAGGAGAAGCTCAACCCAGCTGTGCTCATGAGCAGTAGGAGGGGTCGAAGAGGACAAACTACTTGTGGGATTCACTAGAGTGCCAGCCTGCCTGCGTGTGTGTGTGTGTGTGTTAGAAGTAGAACATTTAGACGAGTGGACAGAAACATACTTAGGAGACAGTTGTGTCAGTGGTGGTTACAGAAACACACTGCCTGCCTTTCGTGTCTCCTCTCTCCTCTCTCCTCTCTCCTGTGTTCTGTGTTCTGTGTTCACCACAAGGTGCCAAGAAGGAGAACAAAGAGAATTAACCTTGAGAGGGAGAACAGCTTCTGGCAAACTCGGAGGAGATATTAAAATGGCGATTAAGTGAGATTGATTGCAGTTTAATTCACTGACAAATATAATAGCGCTTGACTGTTGTTTTAATCTTCAATCTTCATTACATGAAAAAGCCTTTTGAGTGTATGTGTGCATCTGTGTTTTAAATCCAAACACAGGACACTTTCAAGAATCAGATTTCAGTCCTGGCATTTGGAAAGTAAAAAGTTATCTTCACTCAAAGTAGAAAGAGTAAAGGTTAGTCTACATTGGTTACAACCAAGGCGTTTTTTCACTTTATTTGATATATTATTTACTTTGTATGGGATACACGATTAATGTTTTTAATATACTGCTCATATATTGTTGACATTGCAAATGGGTACAGTACATCTGTGAAAATAATGCGATGAAAAATGAAGTTTTTTATTAGATTTCATAGATACATCAAAGTAAGAGAGATCTGTACAACACAAATGAGACATGCTGAATAGAGGAATGTGAAAAGACTGACACATACATGCTGATGAAAGGACTGTTATCTGGAGTGTGTGTTTGTGTTAAGGCATTGACTCCTGCCCCTCAGTGACTTCCCAGGGAGGTGTGGACAGTCTACCACCTCTACCTCCTCTCCTTTTCTTCTAACCTTCTCTCTTTTCTTCTCTAGTTAAACATTCAACAAACATAGAAGTTTGCCCCCTCATAAAAAGCCAACTAAGTTGTGTTCTACAGGTGTGTGTGTGTGTGAGTACCGTACAGACAGACAGACAGAGAGAGAGAGAGAGAGAGAGAGAGAGAGAGAGAGAGAGAGATAGACAGCGAAAGAAAGAAACAGAAAAATATGGAAACGGAAAGAAAGCGAGCAAGTTATACACACGTACAGAAAGGGTAGAGGGGATTGTGGTATTGAGAGAGAGAGAGAGAGAGAGAGAGAGTGGGGAAGCGAAAGGGAAAAATGGGGGGGGGAGAGGAGGAAGGCCGGAGGAGGGGAGGGTCAGCGGAGGTAGAGAAAGAAGGGATGAATGCATCCCTGTTCCTCCCAGTGTCTGAAACATGCACTGGATAAACAGGAAGAGCAGCTGGTCTTTGCCGTCATGTTATGCTCTGTCCAAAAATACACCAAATTCCTGCTCCGCAAACACACACACACACCAGCAACATCACATCTGCCTTGTTTATCGATGAACACAGAGTGGGAGAGTTTTGGAGAGTAAGAGAGACAGAGAGGAAGGGTGAGGTGAGATGAAAGGATAAAGCAGCACAGAAAGTAGAGGAGCAGAAAGACATCCCAAAAAATATATATTCTTCGAAACATCTCTGCCCTCTTTTGTGTGTGTTTGGGTTGGATAGTTAGGAATCTGGACACGCAATTCCTCTGTCCTCCTAATCCCCCTTTCTTTAAGAGAGAGGGAGCAGAGCGGAGGAGAAAGGAGGTATTGTAACAGGAGACAGTGCAGTAAAAGGGACCATACAGTACCAAATGAGGTCGCTACAAGACAATGGCTGCCCTTCACTGTTCATTCACACAGTCTCCACAGCTCTATCAAACGCCTCTTTCTTTCTCTCTTTTCTTTCCCTTCTCTCTCTCCGTCTGCCTTTCTTCTCCCTGTCACAGAGGGGAACAATGAACCCTAGCTTGGCTGTCCTGGGGCGCTTATTAGAGGGGTTCTCTCCCTCTGGCCCTTCTCTCTCTCTCTCTCTCTCTCTCTCTCTCTCTCTCTCTCTCTCTCTCTCTCTCTCTCTCTCTCTCTCTCTGAGTCCCTTTTTACATTTCTGCTCTCACTTTTTCTCCCTCTCACAACCCCAGACACCCTTTTCTCTCGTTTCTCTCTGCCTCTTTCTCTGTTTCCTATTATCCCGCTTTTGAAGAACACACAGAGAGCAAAAGTGAGAGATGGAGAGAGGGAAGGAGGGGGAGGAGAGATAGAGACTATGAGAGTTTGTTCAGGTCATCATACGACAGAACTACTGTCAGATCTATCACCTTTACTCACTCACCTCAGAGAGGGAACAACAGTGAGGATTACACACACACACACACTCTTACACACACACACACACACACACACACACACACACACACACACACACTCTTACACACACACACCCTCACACACACACACACACACGCACACACCACAATCTACTAATGTGGATTTAAGTGAAGCCAGACTGAGGTGTGGATCTGTGTTCCTCCAGACCATGGGGGGTAGACCTGCTATGTACCAAGGGACCATGGGGACAGACACGGTCTAACCTCCTCATTCAACATGGACCAGAGACACCTTCACACTCCACACCGTGATTACCTGGGAGACACAAGTGTGTGTGTGTGTGTGTCTCAGTCACTTTGTCGTTGATATCACTCTTGTACTTGACCCAACACACCAGAGGTCTTGACTCTCCTCTCCCCCACCCCTCCCTCCCTCACCCACTCCTGGTAATTACCTGTGTGCCTTTGAGGTGGGTGGAATCATTGTGCCCTGCCACTGTAGCACTCAGGGAGATGGGGGATTGATGCACACTCAGCGACCTCTCTGATTGGGGTTAACAGCAGCCTCATTTGCATGAGGGAGGGGCTTTCATTAGCAATGAACCCAGAGAGGGGATGACCCCAGGTGCTAGAGAACACACACACAGGCCAGCTCGCCACCACTCATTAACGATACTGAGGACACAAGGGTTTGTTATTTTGCTGATGAGAAATATGTTAACTATAGGGACACATGTCCAAATTGGACAATCAATGCGTTTAGTTTCATTGCATTTGCATTTGTTGGGTTGGGAGAGGTACGGCGGGTAAGTAGCCTTGGGGCTGGGCAGGAGGCAGGAGAGCGCTGGGCAGGGGGCAGGAGAGGGCTGGGAAGGGGGCAGGAGAGGCTGGGCAGGAGAGAGCTGGGCAGGGGCAGGAGAGAGCTGGGCAGGGGCAGGAGAGGGCTGGGCAGGGGGCAGGAGAGGGCTGGGCAGGGGGCAGTAGAGGGCTGTGCAGGGGGCAGTAGAGGGCTGGGCATGGGGCAGGAGAGGGCTGGGCAGGGGGCAGGAGAGGGCTGGGCAGGGGGCAGTAGAGGGCTGGGCATGGGGCAGGAGAGGGGAAGGAGAGGTCATGAAGCTGGACTGGTTATCCAGACTACATCCCAGGTTCAATACTGCCAGTACTATGCTTTCACTGTGTCCTAACCCTGGACCTACACCTGGATTTGGACAGAAATGCCAAATTTAGGATAAAACAAATAATGAAGAAAGCAAGAGCTTTACGTTCATTTGTATTTGATGCAATGGTAGCCAGAGGAGGAGACACGACAGCAAGCTGCACCTCTGGCTCCTCCAGCCCCCACAGAGCACCAGCAGTCTGCCTCAAGACAGAGTGGACACTTCATTCAACACACACACACACACACACACACACACACACACACACACACACACACGAGCCGTCACTGTCCTGTCATGTATAATTCACAGCCCCAGGCCAGCAGATGCCGGCCCCCCTGGGGCCCCCCAGGGGGCCTCGGGATGAAACATTTAGCAGCACATGACAAAATGGACCCGGATAAATAAATAAAGTGTAATGGCTTCTGTAAGCACAGTCACATAGCCACACACACACACGACACACACACACACATTCTGTGCCGAGAGTGGTTTTTGTCTTTTAGCCTGATGAGCAGATACCAACACTCACTTACTGGCTCAAAAGTCACACACACACACACACATTAAAGAAGTAGCAGGTGTGTCACTTAACAGCTCAGATAGTGTAGTGACTTCCTCTGTATGCCCCCATACAAAACTATAAACCTCTATTGGGCACACACATACACTGTTTAACATCTTCCACTCCATTCTGCTCATACTAACACATCAAAGAGAAGGGCGTGCGTGTGCGATCATTGTTGCAGAGCTGAGGCAGTCTATGAATGTTAATGTGTTTTGACCTTGACATGGGGAGACCAGCTATAGTGGAGAACACTCTGATGACATCACATCAGACAGTAGAACAGGACCCCCTGCTGGCTACACCCAACCCCCCCCCCCCCCCCCCCCGCCCTCCTTCACACCACCTCCTCTCCTCTCTTCTCCTCTTCTCCCCTCCCTCCCTGCCTCACACCACCTCCTCTCCTCCCTCCCTCCCTCCCTCCCTCCCTCCCTCCCGCCCTCCCTCCCTCCACCCTCCCTCTCCTCGTCCTCTCCTCTCCTCCCTCTCTCCTCTTTTCCTCCCTCCCTCCCTCCCTCCTCTTCCTCTCCACTCCTCTCCTCTCCTCCTCTCCTCTCCTCTCCTCTCCCCTCCCTCCCTCCCTCCCTCCCTCCCTCCCTCCCTCCCTCCCTCCTCCCTCCCTCCCTCCCTCTCTCTCTTTTCCTCCTCCCCCCACCACCTCCAGTCCTCTCATCTGCTCTCCTCTCCTTTCTTCTTGTGCCCTTATTGTTTGTATTTTTGTGGTGCATGTGCCTAAATGTGTGTTTTCTCTATCCATCTCTCCCCCCCCCCCCCTCTCTCTCTCTCCTCTCTCTCTCTCTCTCTCTCTCTCAGCTCACTGCCAGACTACCGGAGCTCAACTGTTCAGCTGCAACTGTTCCAAGCCCAATAATTACAGCTTGTCAGAAATAATTAATTTTCTCATTTCTCATAAAGATGTGTAAAAATTACCATGTTATTATACACCGACACTCTCCGGAGGCAGACACCAAATTTAATTTTGAATTCTTACCGCACATTAAATTAAATCCATAAATAAGAGTTTAGGCTGTGGTCGGGGAAGCATATGTTCGTTAGGACTGGGCTGGGAGGGAATGGCCGTTGTAATGTTTTAATAGGACGCTTCTCCTAAGTAGCCATATATTTACATGATCACCCCAGTCCTAGGCAAACGGTAAGACAATTATACGTGCACACAGGCACAAACAATTCACACGTACACACAAACACACGCACACACACGCACGCACACACACACACGCGCGCGCACAAAACAGACTGGTGCTGGTCACAGTGGGGACAGGGATGCACAGAGGGACACACTGCAGGGACTGTGTGATTAGAGGAAGTGTACCACAACAGAGTCAAGTTGACTGTGAACTGGACATGAATACAGACATCCTCATGGTCAGACACAGTGCTGGAGATGTGTTGTGAGTGGAGCTCCTAAGCCACATAGAGATGATGTGTTGTTCATCTGCCAACAGGAGAGTAGGAGGATGTACTCAGAGTCAAGACATGCCCAGACAGACAGACAACACAATACAAGTCACTGTTAGAAGTCAACAGATGAGAGCTTGCAAAAAGAACAGTCACTGATCGGCAGAGGGTTTTTTCTGTCAAGCACACACTCCCACACACACACACACACACAAACGCACACACACACGTACATACACACACACAAGTGGAGCAGATAGAGGTTGCCCAGGGCACACGGCATCAGAAGGCCTGGTCAGTGTGTCAGGATGGAGACCAGTGCCAGAAAGATCTCCCCAACAGTGTTGGGATGAAGCCACAAGCTGTGAACAGCCAGACACTCTGGTGACACACACTTTCTGGGAAAGAGTCACGCACACACAAAATCACATTTATGTGAGGGTGGATGCTTGGGGTCTTACCAGTCAGAAAGATGTAGCAAAGAAAGTCTGGTCGCTGATTGGCAGACTGGCTGGGCACTCACACACCTGTTAGGGGGATGGAGGGATGGGAGGAGGGGGGAGAGAAGGATGGAGGGATGGGAGGAGGGGGAGAGAAGAGAGTAAGTTTGCAACACCATTTGTCTTTTTGAAACAATTTGGATGAGAAAGTTATCTCCCACGCACATGCACACACACTCACACAAAAACCCTATCACTACAACACAAGTCTCTCAATCTCAATACAAGACTGTATCTAAACCAATGAGCATTCAGTTGTATTGTACAAGTTCAGCCAACACAGAGAGCTGCATCCCATGGAGACAGGCCTGTGAACACACACGCATGATGCTGATGTCATAGGCGCTGCTGAGACAATGAGCTATTTTCAGGGCCAAATCACTCCAATTCATTTCCCCACTGAAAAAGATCTGAGAGACAAAAAAATCCACATTTCTCTTAAAATGGATTATCTCTTCTTTTGTAATCTTGTATTCCCAACCTTCCAACAGCTTCTGCTCAGCCAGTTTCAGTCACTCTGGACTGCGTGTTACTGGGGACTTGAACGCAGTTGTTCACATAAGGCAACAAGAGGGCTACTATTACTTTATAGATGATCAACTTGATTG
>NC_090066.1:3879196-3940180 GCF_038355195.1 Osmerus mordax
GAATGAGAGAGAGAGAGAAAGAGAGAGAGAGAGACATCTAGTATTAAAAAGCACTTTAATGTATAGTGGGGAAATAACTGTAGGAAAGTGATGATAAATTCTGTTTCATTTAATGTGATCTGAGGTTGTATTATATAGGGAAGTGGTCAGCACCACTTCTGAACACTAAAAGGATAAGGCAAGACTGGCCAAGATTATTAAACTTTTCACTTGTTGTCTCATACAGGACATCTGTTCTTCATTGAGTAGTCAGGGCCACATATTCTTCTATACTGCAGGTGGCTTAGTGGCTGTGGTCTGCAACGTGACCACTAGAGGTCGCTCTGGCTCAAAAGATTCCTGCGACCCCTCTTCAGAAAGTGGAAAGAGGAAGTGCTTGGTGCTGAACCCTGGGATATGGTGGTTGCCCATATACAACCAGAGCACCTGCTCCCACAGTATCTAGGAGGTGGGGGGACTACCTCGAGAGCAGGGGCAGTATGGAGGAGCTAGGGGACAGCCTTTTACATGTTAGATCAGAGAGCCCTCCAAGAGGGTGAGGTATGAGGAAATAAGTGACATTTCTCAAAAGCGTGTACCCTGTCACAGTGAGGACAGTAACTGCACTGTATGACAGCACAGACTCCATAACAGTCTGTATAATTCGAGAAAACAGTTGTGTGATTGAGACCGTGCAGGCTGGTGGACTATTTGCCTTTGAGCCAACAGAGATAAGATACACTGCGTTCTTCAATCCTGCAATTATACCTCATCTTGTCATGAAAGCCTTCTTTATGACCCAGTGCAAGGACAACTGATTTACACACACACACACCCTCACACACTCCTGCACAAAGACACACACATACACAGGTGTACGCCTGCGCAGGTTATATGATTGACTTTTACCTTTTAGTCTTCAGTTCAAGGTACACAGGAGAAAGATTGGCTCGACGGACAATACCATAAGGGGGAACATTGGGAATATCCCCTAAAACACTGCAGGGAAAACAGGCCCAGACAAGCAGAGGGTGACACATGAAGATGGACTAAGAGCAGTTTCAGAGTTTGAAGGGTCTGTTTACACAAATGGATTGTACCTGATCCGTCGATCCGACGACGCAGGAAAGGACGACAACTTCACCAACAGACAGGGAGACGCCATCTTGGAGGAGAGAGCAGGTACGTGACTCCTCGCTGGCTGCCCTGTCAAGGGAACGTTTGTTTTTAACACTTTGTTAGTTTGAACTTCTACTGTGTTTGTCTAACTAGAGGATTTACAGTAAACCGTGTTTCCAGTATATGCGATTAAATAATTTAATATTGACAAACCTTAGAATGGAAAGTGTAACCACAGGTAAGTCTCTGTTTGCCAGGCTTCAGGATGGCTCCACGGTCATTAACCCAATGAGCCGGAATACATGAAAGCAGTGATGTCACAGGTGCAGATGGTTGGGCTGGCGGAAGAATCTAGATGCAGAAGGCTAACTTCTTTTGTTCAGCCAGAGAACCATGCAATAATGTATTAGCTGTGGTTGCGATACCATAGGTAGAGCTTGGCCACAGCCCACCAGCTTAACCATGTCACAATGTGACACAAGTGGGATAAATCTGGAGAACCACACCTCTCCTAAGACCCAGCTGGGTTTACCAACAGCCTGAAGCCTGGGCCTGGCCTGTGGTTTCACCCCCGCCTGACAGCTCTGTTCTTCAGGCAGACAGGTACCATGGAGCCCCTAGAAGGAGTCAGGGTGCCTGTGGATGTGCTGGGGGAGAACGAGGCTCTGCAGCAGTTCTTTGACGGTAAGACATGGTGGTCTACAGCCAATGAAATGACTTCTGACCTTTTCGTTCCTCTTCTGACCTCTTTTTGGTACTGTGACATCATTCACTTGGGGATCACATGATGACAGTCAAAAGTCATCAGTATGAGGAGTGTGTGCGTGTTCCTGTGTATGTGTGTGTGCCATGTGTGTGCGGTCAAGGTGCTCATGTCATAGACCTCCATGCAGCAGTCCCAGGGCAATTGAAAGGTGTGTGTAGGCCGCAGGTGTGGAGGCTATGACATCAGCTCTGACATCACGTTGAGCCGGTGTGATTGTTATCTTTGAGTCATCAAATCAGGTCTCTGACTACACCCCAGCAAACATAACATTCCTTACTGCTTCTACTGAAACCTTGTTTGGGGAAGCTGTATCTTGTTAGGTTCTCCTGGCTTTTGTGTTCCCTTGACATATTTAGAGGAGTCAAACCAGTCAAACAATCCATGTCCGTGTGTGTGTGTGTGTATTCCCAGGTCAGGACATGAGTGGGGTCCTGGAGAGCACTGTGGTGGACACCAGCATGCTGGAACAGTACCTCAGTAACGACATGGACCCCATTACCTTGTAAGTGGCTTCCTGTCACTGCACTGTGTTCAGCAGGCGTGGGCCTCGGACATGGGTCTTTTTCTCCTGACGTCGACCTGTCTATTCTCCTTCTCTCTATCTACATCTCCATGCACTTCAGGGACAGTTCTACTGGAAGAGCTTTATTACCAAAACCAATAATCTGTGTTGTCTGTCTGTAATCAAAGTCAAAGTGCATCGTACAGTAGTGAGGTGGTCGAAGGCTGTTGGCAAACAGTTCAAAGGCTGGTGTTTCCCCCTGATAATGACAGAGAAAATCGAATATCCAGTTGCTGGTATAAAACACCTCCAAGTTCTACTGCCCATCAACAGCGCAGGCTTTTAGGACCCAGAGCTTTCTCCAGAGGGAGGCTTGGTTATATATTCATCAAGCAAAACAATCTACTCTCTGGCCTGGTAAACCATGCCCATTTCATCAACTCACCTTTTTTTATTTCTCCACGGGTCAGTTATGTGGGCTTTTTAACAATCTGATGGCCCGCCCACTTGCCGGCCATTAACCTGCCAGTAACTTCCTGCCTTGGCGCCATATGTTAAACCGACTAGCCAATCAGAGTATTCTAATATGTTATAGGCTCATTCCTAGTATGTGATTGACATTAGCATGGTTTATATTGGGGGATTTAAAGATGTGATATTAAACTAGGTGGACTGCACTGTCAATTTAATTCTCGTCAGCTAGAGTATGAACTTCCCTAAAAGAAAGTGAACCAGGAGTCCTTAAGTCACATTTGGAACCTATAACCAAACATGAAGCATATGTGATGAGTAGCATTCGGTCTGGTCCATCAGTCTTACAACAATCATTAGCTGCTGTTGCAGATCCTGAGTTTAAACCAGCCCCTCGTCTCCGCAGCATCCTGCCTGAGTCTCCACCAGACTCCGGATCTGAACCCTGCTCTCCTCCGCAAGTCAATTGGTCAAATGAGCAGGTCAACCAGGAAGTTCACCAGCATCCAGCCTCATCCTGTCTTTTCAAAGAGCAGGTTCCTGCGGCCCACCCGGGGCTGCCCCCCCACCTGCAACTCAAGGGTCTGACTAACACTTATATAAAATCCCCCCCAGCCCCTGTCTCTGTCCCAGGACCGTCCCTACACAGCTCCCCCCATCACCCCTATTACCTGAGTCCTGCAGACAGCTACATGCAGTCCAACACCCCTGCACCACCCCTGATCCAAGAGACTCTTCAACGACGCACACCAACCCAGCCCCAGCCCCAGCCCCAACTACAGCCCCAGCCTCAGCCTCAGCCTCGATCTCCACATCTGGGTCCTGAAAATATGTACACTAAACGGAAAGCCCCTCAGGCCCCAGGAACAGTCTGCCCTCCAGATCCTGACTATTCCTACCTGCCCCGCACCCCTGGACAGCACGCTGGGTGAGTCACACTGTTGCCCTATTGGTCTAATGTTTACGTGAGAAGTGCGTGACACCAGGGTTTATTCCAGTCATGAGGAAGCGGAAGGTGAGAGCTGACAGTCTCCTCTCAGTCCCATCTCAAGCTGTACTGGGAGAAGACTTGGGGGAGTCAGGTGGCTGAGCGGTGAGGGAATCGGGCTAGTAATCCGAAGGTTGCCAGTTCGATTCCCGGTCATGCAAACTGACGTTGTGTCCTTGGGCAAGGCACTTCACCCTACTTGCCTCGGGGGGAATGTCCCTGTACTTACTGTAAGTCGCTCTGGATAAGAGCGTCTGCTAAATGACTAAATGTAAATGTAAATGTAAGACTTCCAAAGAGACATGAACCAATCAGAATGTCTCCTACCCTTTAGGGCTTTCCCAGCAGACAGGAAGAGGAGGAGATCGGAGTCCTTCGAAGGTTTGTCGGACCACAGACTCTACCCTGACCCCATCAGAACCAAGGCTTCTTATGGTAACGTTCTGCCCTAGCTACCTATCCCATTCTCCCCTGTTTCCTGTCACGCGGGTTTACATTAAGAGGCTCCGCCCCCATTTTGATCACAATCACTTCATATAAAGATATGTAATATGTGGTTGTAAGTGTGAGTGTTTGTATGTGTGCATTCGTGACCCCTGAACCCTGTGCTATTCCCTCACTCCAGTAGGGTCAGAGAGTGAAGGAGGAGGAGGAGGAGGAGAGGGGGCCTTCTATGACAGCGATGGTGCCAATGGGAATGTGGGCATGTGTCACAACCAGCTCCTGACCTGGGAACACTTCCAGCCTGCCCAGTGGTGCCCTCTCTACAGCACCAACTACCACACTCTGTAAGGGACTTCCTCTGGGCCTCACAACTGTAACGTTTGATCCAATATTATGCATAGTTTACATAGTTTATACTGCTTACTTTACAAAGACATTACATTTAATCATTTAGCAGACGCTCTTATCCAAAGCGACTTACAGTAAGTACAGGGACACTCCCCCCAAGGCAAGTAGGGTGAAATGCTTTGCCCAGGGACACAACGTAAAATTGCACGGCTGGGAATTGAAACCGGCAACCTTCTGATTGGTAGCCCGATTCCCTAACCGCTCAGCAGTAAATAATACAACATAGTTGTATTATTGACATGGAATTATATGATGATGATGATGAGAATAAAGGACAATAAAGGTCATAAAGGAAATAAGATAAAGCAGTTATTTCTGATAAACAATAAAGTGCAGCTTCCTGCTTCCTACCCAGGCCCTCCCCTGGTTACCATGTCGACACTGATAAAGGCTTCAACTACTCGCTGGCGGATGAGGCCTTTGTGTGCCAGAAAAAGAACCACTTCCAGGTCACAGTTCACATAGGCATGGTGGGAGACCCCACGTATGTCAAGACTCCGTCTGGCCCCGCCCCCGTAGAGAGCTTCCAGGTCAAGGTGTTTGGGGTCAAGGTAAACACAACTTTCCAGGAGATAATCTGTAATCTACCACACTTGGACAGGTGGCTGCCCGTGTCTCAGTACAGTGGACATTAATCCAGTTAAGTCAGATCAGGGATTTCTCTATGTTAGGGGAAGGCAGAGACAGATAGAACCAGAAGTGAACCTTTTGACCAAAGGTCCAATGTTGTTGATCTTTACTCTGCAGCGAGAAGCTCCAGATCACCTGGTGACCATTGAACAGTCCCAGTCTGACCGCACCAAGAAGGCCTTCCTGCCTGTCAGGTGGGCTTCATGCTCTTCACATAGAGAACCAAACACCCACATCTTCCATGGTCCCACAGCACCAACATATTAAAGGGACAGCTCACTTAAAAAACTATTGACATGTCATCACTGCCCAGTTTACAAGATCGGAATGTGTTTTTTTTTGTTGTGTTTTTTCAGGGTGAGTTTGCCAGGAGATAAGATCACAAAGGTAACACTAGGAAGACTTCATTTCAGTGAAACCACAGCCAACAACATGAGGAAGAAGGGCAAGCCCAACCCTGACCAGAGGTTAGGCAACTCTGTCATCCTCCCTCCCCCTCTCTTTTTCCCTGCCTCTCTCTCTCTCTCTCTCTCTCTCTCTCTCTCTCTCTCTCTCTCTCTCTCTCTCTCTCTCTCTCTCTGACTCTCTCTCTCTCTCTCGCTCTCTGTCTCTCTCTGCCTCTCTCTCTCTCTCTCTCTCTCTCTCTCTCTCTCTGACTCTCTCTCTCTCTCGCTCTCTGTCTCTCTCTGCCTCTCTCTCTCTCTCTCTATTTCTCTTTCATTCTGTATCCCCTGTGTTGTCACTGACTGACAGGCCTGTGTGTGTGATTGGCAGGTACTTCATGATGGTGGTGGGTCTATATGCTACAGTGGGGGAGCAGAGCTACCTCCTGGTTGCCTTGGTTTCCGAGAAGATCATCGTCAGGGTAACACACTCTTCTTTCCAACTGACCAGTCAGGTTGCCCAGTTAATGATTAACTCACAGTTCTTGTTGTGACACACATTTTACACTGGACTGGTATTATATAATTACGGCAGGGCATTTTGATGTGAAGAGTGGAACACACTTAGCCTCAGAAACAAGTTGATTGTCAACTCACAGACAAAATCTGAACGAGCTAAGACACAGGTCTCAGTTGCTCCTGCACATTTGGATCCCTGAGATTGTTCAGAAGAAGACTAACTCCTCCTCCCTGCTGCTCCGCTGCCCTTGGCAGGCGTCCAACCCAGGCCAGTTTGAGACGGACAGCGAGGTGATGTGGCAGCGTGGCGCAGGACCAGACACTGTGGTGGGTCACGGCAGGGTGGGCATCAACACGGACACCCCCGATGAGGCCCTGGTGGTCTGCGGTAATGCCAAGATCATGGGTGCTGTCATGCACCCCTCTGATCGCCGTGCCAAGCACAACATACAGGAGGTAGGACATGGTTGTTGGGAGGGAGGGAGGGAGGGATGGAGGGGATGGAGGGAGGCAGGGAGGGATAAAGGGATGGAAGGATGGAGGGATGGAAGGATGGAGGGATGGAGGGATGGAGGGATAGAGGGATAGAGGGATGGACGGAAGGAGGGCCAGCTTAACAGATGGATGAATGGAGGGAGGGATGGATCTGATCCACCCCTCTACGTTGTCTCCAGGTGGACTCCACAGAGCAGCTGAAGAGGATAGCCCAGATGAGGATCGTGGAGTATGACTACAAACCAGAGTTTGCTACCACCATGGGCATCGACCATGTCCACGAGACAGGTATTAATACATGAATCTACAGTCTCGTTTAACATATCTTTCAAATTGAAAATGTATGAATCAAGAGAGAGACCTGTCTGTTATTGGTTCATATTATTGATTGGTTGATCCCTTGTTGATGACCCTCCCCTCAGGTATAATTGCCCAGGAAGTGAAGGAGCTGCTTCCTACAGCTGTTAAAGAAATGGGAGATATTACCTTCTCTGATGGAAAAAAGATACACAACTTCCTCATGGTCGACAAGGTATGTGTGTGGATTTGAGGGTGTTTCTGTGTGAGATAGGATGTCTGTGAGTTTCTGTCTGTCTGGCTATTCCTTCTATCTTTACTCCACAACATCACGCGACTGCGACATATCTAGACTGGGTGCTGTGAATGTCTTTGACGACTTCCCAACAAGATAGATAAAGAAGACTCAGATAAGGTCTCTAAAGTGAACCCCACCCTCTCTCCGCCCAATAGGAGCAGATCTTTATGGAGAACGTGGGGGCCGTGAAGCAGCTGTGCAAGCTGACTGACAACCTGGAGAACCGGATCCAGGAGCTGGAGGTGTGGAACACCCGCCTGGCCAAGCTGAAGAACATTGGCAGCCTGCGTTCCAGTGGCACAGTCCACTCTGCCGGGTGAGGACACTAGAGGGGAGGCTGGACTTCATGGAAGCCCAGGAGCAGGGCTTCTCCAAGCCTGGTGCTGGACAGCTGCCCTCCAGCAGGTTTTTGCTGCAAAATCCAACACACCTAATTCTTATGATTAGTTCAAGTGTTGGATTCAGTTTGTTACAAGTGGGGTAACTGTAGCAATGCATATCAAAAATCTATAGGAAGGTATTTCTTCAGAACAGAGTTGGAGACCCCTTGTTGGAAGGAATTTTTTACATTTACATTTAGACATTTAGCAGACGCTCTTATCCAAAGCGACTTACAGTAAGTACAGGGACATTCCCCCGAGGCAAGTAGGGTGAAGTGCCTCACCACAACATCATCGGCATGACCGGGAATCGAACTGGCCAACTGACTCCCTATTATCTTTTTATCTTATCTTTCCGTAACTTTCACAGCAGTTTAGGGTAGATTAACTTGGCCTACCTGAATATTAGACAATATCATGTAACAATCGACTGAGTGTGAAGGTTTTTACATTTACATTTATTCATTTAGCAGACGCTTTTATCCCAAGCGACTTCCAAGAGAGATCTATACAAAAGTGCATAGGTCCATGATCATAAACAACGAGATAGCAACAAAACATTGTGGGTAGCCAAAACATGAAGCATACATTGTGAAAAGCACACAATGTATTTTAACTTTTAGGTTTACTTAAAGGTTATTAGGGCACCTTAGCCCACATTATCAGTACTACATTCTGCATTCTTGATTCTAGACGATAATCAGAATAAGAAACTAAGTTGTTTGTGAGCTTCAGTCAGTTAGTTTGAGTTTTGTATTGCCACATTCCTGGTATGTGAGTCAAATGGAAAATAACTGTGAACTAAAAAGTGTTGGGAGGGTTATGCAACACTTAATGTCGTTAAGGTGTTTATGACCCAGTTAGTGGAACTACACATTATCACCCTGACCAGCAGGGTCAAGGACAACAACTCCTAAACTGCCATGACATGTTTGATACACAAAGACTGTAGTCTCGACGGCAGACATTTTCATGGAAATGTAGCAGCTACAAGGTTACCAGTATATGGGCTGTGAGGTAACCTTTTAATGTTTAAGCTTATGTTTGTCTGTGTGATAACTGCCAACATTAACCAGCTTTGTTGTCACACAGGAAACCAAATAAACAATCCAGTGTCCCAACACTACCAAAGAAGCCCAGCCCTCTAAAATCGGGGAGAGTGAGTTATTCAAACACACACACACACACACACACACACACACACTTGTATGCACACACACAAGCTCACATCTAAAACCCCTACAACTCTGTCTGGTTTTCAGGAGAAGTTATCTGAGAAGTACAGCCATTGTTTCCATCACAAGGCTTTCAAGGCCAGCATCATAACCCTGGTATCCACCATGGCCTTCTGGTGAGACCAGCTATACATGAAACACAACACCAATGATAATCTATACCTACTGGCCAGTTACTGTCCAGTGAAACCAGGCTTTATGCTCCTTACATCTAAATGTGTGTGTGTGTGTGTGTGTGTACGTGTGTGTGTAACCAACAGCATCATTGCCATCACTGCTCTGTATATGCTGACACTGAGAGATGACAGCTTGGACACCCTTCCTGATATGGGGTAGGGTAGGCGTGCCACTTACACTATAAGCACACACTCACTTGTCACCAAACATGACATGTTCTTCAAAGACAACATTCATAATGACATGCTTTCTTCCTCCATGCAGCAGTAACAGCTCAGAGGCCGCCACCACCACGTCCTTGCCAAGCACAGGTAAATATCCCTGAAACTTTCCCTTCAGCTTGGAAACTTGAGTCTTAGAAACTTCCACTGACGTTCTAGAAACCTCCACGGGGCTGTATGGTAACACTGTCCACTGAGCCTGAGTCCATGTGCATGTCTGGCTGTGTCTGTGTGTGTGTGTGCGCGCGTGTGTGTGTGTGTAATGCAGTGACCCCGACTTCCCCTGACCTCAACCCTGTGGAGGTGGACTTCTGTCAGATCCTGTACTGTGAGGAGGTCTACTGCTGTCCTCCTGTCAGTGACGTCACAAACACTACAATCGATGAACAGCACTCCCCTGACGACTGCTCCCTGAAAGGTTACACAAACCACACACACACACACACAATTCACACTTGCAACCCTCAAACGTGTACGGAGACAAACCACACACATGCACATGAACCAAACGCACACAAACAGCCAAGCATGCTTGCTTTCAGATGCTCACATGTGCCACTTGTGTCTTGCAGAAAAAAGGAAAGCAAAGCTGTCTGACTCGCTGAAAAACTCCAGCGACTGTAAGTGATTGTGAAACCTGATCAGATCTATACATGGTCTCCTGTCTGTCCTACTTGGTCAGGGCGCATGGTTCAACCCTGTCTGATGCTCTTTCTCAGGGACCAACACCACTATCCAGTCTTTCGTCATTAAAGAAAACCAGCAGGTTATAGATAGCCGATACTGTATGAAGGGGAAGTGTGGGTAAGTTCCAATCAAACTGAGGGTTTAATCCATTATCATGTTCAATCAGGTCAAAATTGCACAAATTACTATTTGCCACTAGATGGCAGCATAGTACATGAACCACACTCATTCATTGGACAATGCCATAATATCTCTTTCTCTTTCTTTCTCTCTCTCTTTCTCTTTCTCTCTCTTTCTTTCTCTCTCTCTTTCTCTCTCTCTCTCTCTCTCTCTCACTCTCTCTCTCCTATTCAAGGGGAGGAAATTACAGCTTCAGCATCCCCATCAGCAAGTTTGTTCCTGTCAACATGCGAATCACGGTCCAGATGATGTGAGTTCAGCTGCATACAGGGTATTGGTAGAGTCTCGGTCACGGTTAACTATCAGTTCATTAGGAAATGGGAGTCAACCGGGCCTGATATATTTAGTCTGAAGCCGTGATTGGTCAGTACCGTAGTTGACCACTAGATGTCTCTCTTTCCAAGCTCAACAGAGCTTCTGGTGATCCACTTGTGCAAGTCTGACGAGTCAGCATCCTGCTCTGCTCTCATGGACTACAACCAGATGGATGGATATGATTTCATCAATTCACAGGTACAGAGGCCAGCACTTAAAGAGATTGAAACTTTCATTTACAAAACAGACCCTGTTATTTAGCATAGTGGGTAGAAGATGACTGGAGCCATGAGTGTGGTCCTTGGTCTGAGATATGACTTCTACCCTCCCTCCCTCCCTCCCTCCCTCCCTCCCTCCCTCCCCTCCCCTCCCTCCCTCCCTCCCCTCCCTCCCTCTCTCTCTCTCTCTCTTCGTCGCTCTCTCTCTCTCTCTCTATCTCTCTCTCTCTTCGCTCTCTCTCTCTCTCTCTCTCTCTCTCTCTCTCTCTCTCTCTCTCTCTCTCTCTCTCTCTTCTCTCTCTCTCTCTCTCTCTCTCTCTCTCTCTCTCTCTCTTCTCTCTCTCTCTCTCTCTCTCTCTCTCTCCTCTCTCTCTCTCTCTCTCTATCTCTCTCTCTTCGCTCTCTCTCTTCTCTCTCTCTCTCTCTCTCTCTCTTCGCTCTCTCTCTCTCTCTCTCTCCACAGGGCTATGTACATGAGTGGCCCTTGCCCGTGGCTCGACTGTACCGGAGCTCCTATCACTTCCGCACTGCTGTGGCGGTATGAAGCACATACACACACATGCATTAACTGTGAACCATTCTGGCTTTAGTGCGAAATGCAAAGCAGTTTAGTATGCCATTTTTATAGTGCCAACATCATAGTACTTTATCAGACACACTGTAACGGGACATTCATATTTTCTGACCCATTAAACAGTAGTGTAGCCATTTAAGACACAGGGTAAGTCTCTTCTCTCTGTCCCTAGGGCCAGGCTGACTGTTTGACTGACCATAACTACGCAGGGGCACTGTTCACAGACTACCACTTCTTCTTCCATCGCTACTGTAAATGAAGAGGAAGAGGAGGAGCTACTGTTCTGGAAACCTCCAAAGTGACTGTGAATCAGCCGACCTGCGGCCGGCTACCACAGAGTAGCTGTCAGACAGGTGAAACAGGTAGAAACCAGTCACCCGGCCCAGGCTCAGGAATATTCTCCCTCTAAATTAATACATATTTTTGTATTCTCTATAGCTCCTGGTCAGTTGAGGCTATGTGCTTTGTGTCAAGTGATGTGTGTCCAGATAATGAGGATTTGGGTTCTGTTTATTGTCCTAATTTGCTTCAAGATTTCTGTACATAATTTACCTTTTCAATGCACTGGCAGTGAAGTTCTGTATTAGATACACAGTATATATTTATGAATATAGAAATATGTCATATCAGTTTGTTTTCCAGTTATCTGTTTAATTTGTGTGTTATGACTCAATTGCACTACTTGAACAGAGATTCAAACAAAATAGCAGTAAAAGGTGGCTGTTGTTTATAACTTAGTAGTTGGTACACATATAAACCAGTTATAACACATACACGTCGGTTTGCAACACTGTGCAGTGTAGACTGCTTTCAGTATTTTAATCTTACATATTGACACATCTGTGAAGTTCAGTCAAGACATTCACGTGATTGATTTCACCATTTATTCATATACATGAGAATAGGTTTAACATTGGCAGAATGGATGTACATGGGGAAGCGCTCCCTACCTTCACTGCAGCATGCATGACATGAGGCAGGGAGCAACGATCCCCCAACGGGGAGTACAGACAGACCACATGGGGGAGAAGGGGATGGTGGTGGGTGGCAGCAGCGCAGAACACTAAGGTTAGCGAGGACGGGTGTGCGTGCATGTGTGCGACTTTATAGCGCCGCCTATCGAGTTAAGCCTATGGGCTGAGAACACGGCGATGGTGATATGACGCACGCTGCCCCAATGCCATGCCTGAACTTGCTTCACTCATTTTGAGTCTGAACCAAAAAAAATATTCTTATATTCATTTAAACACTGATGCAGATGTAATACTAACATATATGTTGACTGTAGGTATTTTGAATTGTATTTTTGAATCCTTTAACATGAACCAATTTTTGTATCATGGCTGTTGTGTTCTTATTAATAGGGTGGAAATCCATGCAAAATTACTATCAGACTGCTTTTCCAAATATGTCAAATGTAACGCTAATCACATTTTTGATTGGGGAAAACCTGTTGTGAACAAATGCAATCTAATTTCCTTCCTGGCTTGTCAATCTTGTCCTATCACATGGTCCATGCCCACCAGGAGGCGGGATCAGAAGAGGGTAGACCAGAGTGGATAGCAGAAGACAAACACCCATAATCCTCCCTGACAGCTGTACTAATCCCCCTGAACACACAGGCTCATCTGACACCCCTCTGCTCTGTGTGTGTGTGTGTGCTTTCTTGTGTGTGTGTGTGTGTGTGAGTGTGTGTGTGTGTGCACACTCCTCTGATACCCCTTCCACAGGGCACAAAGAGACAGTTCCATGGTGTCTGGAGTATTGGGATTTAGGATCTGTAGCGTGTGTGTGTGTGTGTTTGTGAATGTGTGTGGTGTATTGTTTGAGTATGCACCATCAGATCCTAATCTATGAAGAAAGCTGCCGTGAAGCTGTGTTCCAACACAGGGACAGATGGATACCCTGCCTGGGACATACACGCACACACTGCCAGATGCTGCATTCAGAAAAGACAACAAAGAGCAGGTTCTAGAACAAAAGCTGCTATCACTCATCTGTCCCTTCAACAATAACAATATCAACAAAGTCAGACAATGGAGGGACTCTGGGTCAAAGACAAAGAAACCTGAGTGTGTGTGTTTGTGTGTGTGTGTGCTTGAACTTCACTCGTGATACAAATACTTCCCCAGAGCATCACCACTATGTCTGAATTCCAGAGAGACCAACTAAAGTAATGGTAGAGCCACCACAGTAGACGCTACAGTCTACTGTGGTGATTTATCTACCACATGATTCATCTGCTCGCATGGATCTCAACGGAGCTGAGACAGACGAGATCCCCAACAAGTGGAACCACACGACACACAACACCCACCCAGCTCTGATGACTTATTCACATGCCGTCCGAGCGACGGGACAAACTAATTAAGTGCCAGGAACTCTGACAGACAGGGCACTGACAGACAGGAAGAAGGAGTCTCGACGGCAGGAAATGTACATCTTTCTCCTCCTCCTCTCTTTCTCAGAAGCGATGAAGGGAGCAGGGCTGTAACTGTAGGCAGGCTGCATTATTAAACAGTGTCAGCTTGAAAGCAGCTGCTCTGGGTGCTGTTCCAGAGTCAGTTTGTGATTGCTGTGTTGGAAATCCCCCCCATTACAAAGCTAAACTCCTACACTGACCCCAGGTCTGTGTCTAGAAGGAATGTGCCCCAGTGTCAGACTCCACAGCAGGTACCTGAGTGGGAGGAGTGTACAGGGACCAGTGGGCCTGAAGGCTGAGCTCAGATCAGTTGGTGGGATTCATCAACCAGGGGCTGAGGCCAGGGTATGTTAAGGAGAGGAAGATCCAAGACCATTTCAGGAAGAAACTTCCCTCCTTAGTTGAGTTTAGGTGAGGTGAAGTTAGAAGTGAAGCAAGGCAGGTGGAGGTGGAGAGAAAGGAGGAAAGGAGGAATGAGAAGCGAAAGAGGCAGACAGTGAGGACCAGGAGAGACAGGGGGAGATCACAGCTGATACTGCGGCCAGCATGCTAACAGCACACATCAACACACAACGAATATACAGCAACGAACTACAACACTGAGACAAATGAACATGCAACGTCTGGTGAGTCATGCGATGATATTTCCACAAGGTCCTTTTTGTCTTGTGTTGTTTTGAATATGTAAATGTATCATTTTCATGCCAAGACTGAAAATATGCCATGAAAAAGTTAAGCACAATGTATTTAAATGTTGGCATACAAAAAATATATATGCGTGTACAGAACAAATTCTGTACTCACAGATCAAATGTTGCATACATTTACACAGAGTATAGTATATTATACTGTCAAAAAGTTTTCATCAGAGCTCTACCAGAGTCTTTCTTATAATCATCTCAGATAGACACAGGAAAAACATGGATGAAAAACATAAATTAAGTACATTTCATTTATTTATCTCAGGCTTTTTAGTTTTGGAACAGTTTCACTGGTCACAGTGCCTCTCATAGCATCTCAGTTGTCTGTGTTTGCCAGCAGTACTCTCCCCAAGACTACATATTCAATCACCTGAGCAGGGCCTCTGCAGGTAAATAAGCTTAACTCAGCTGCAGCTGCAGTAACCGCAGTGACACAGAGGTGTCACATTCCTTCCTGCTATGGCTCTTTCGAAACGGTCGACGGGGAGGAGGGGGGAGAGAAAGGGATGATGGAAGGACTGAAGAAAAAGAGGGAGGGAAGGATGAAGGAATGAGAGGAGGGGTGGTAGGAAAAAGGGAAGGACAGTGGAAGGGTGGGAGTAAAAGGTATCATTGCCTATTGTGCAGTGTGTTTTCTGTGCAGTGCGTCTTTGTTTTGTTTTGGGGTCATTGTCACCAGGTCTCTGTGTCTCCCACAGGAAGCGGCGGACAGGAAGCTGAGGGATCAGCTGTCTCAGATCCAGGAGGATAGGGACGCGGAGCCACAAGAGCACAGGTGACGGGTGTCCAGTGACTTCTTTATCTATCCTTAATGTCCTTATCTCCTTTCCTTCCGTGTCCTTTCTTTCTTTCTTCTCCTCCGCACCTCCCTCCTCTCCCCCTCCCCCTCTCCCTCCTTGCCTGACCTCTTCCAGCCATGGGTCTCGTGTCACTGACCTCACCTGCAGGCTCCACCACCACGCCTCATAAAACCCAAACACTGACAGTGGATCTCTGTGACAGGGGATCTCCCTGATCCCTGACCTCGCCCTCACGCATCGCCCTGCCCAACAACAGTGTCTGTTTACGTTGGATGTATGGTTCGTCGTGCTAACAGACACCATGGCCTGTCCCATAGGGTAGAGAAACAGACACCTCTCCTCACGCTTCACGTGCATGCCCTGATCTTCAGGTCACATTGGAGTTATTTACGGAGGACCCAATGGTTCGTCTAGATAATGCTTTGAGGTCCAGTGTTGCTCTTCCCAGGGTGGCTGGGACTCTCTCCTTCCCCCATGGCAGGCTTGATCTCTCTCCCTGGCATCTGTGTATGAGGAGAGAGTTTGGCTTGGCTCCTGGCAGTCTGATGCTGCTCACCTAAAAAGAGGGCTTTGTTATTGCGACAGTGTGCAGAACACTGTAGTGTGTTATACACACATACACACACAGACCTTTTGCATATCTCTCAGCAGGTCTCCGTGATGCCAGTGCTGTGAGGCAGGTTTTATTAGCTCTGAGCCTCTTTTCCCAGAGTTAGTCGTCTGCAGGGGTGTAATGGTGTGTGTAACGACCTCAGTCCAACAACGTAAGCATGGTACCTTTGGTCCCCTGGTTTATAGAAGCCCTCCATGATAGAGCCCTCCCAGCTAAATACGTCTAACTGTCGACACTGCTGAGGCCTCAATTAACCTGAGAGCTTCTGAACTGGCTCTGATTTTCTAGTAAGTCGACATGTGGCTAAATGATCACCTAGATAGAATTGACGGGGATACCTCTCCTGTGCTCTCCATATCATGGTAAATCAGCTGGCTAATTCAATGGTCTGATTTTCCACAGCAGTGCTGCCCCATCTCACCCCTCAGAGGAGCGGTGGAGGGATACGTTACAGTGCAGAACGGATATCTGCCTGGGGAGAAGGGATACCTTACAGTGCCAAGGCTCTGTGTAAATAGATCTGATTGGTAAACAGCAAGCATGGCAGGGGGAAATCTATCTCTGAGAAAGAGTGATCCAGCATGCTGCCCTTTTCTCTCAGCCTTGCTGTCTATCAGTCTGTCTGGCGCCTGACCATCTGTCTGTGTGTCTGTCTGTTCGTCCCAGCCTTCCTTTGAAACCGTTCATCTGTTCCAGGCCGTGTGTGTCGCCCCCAGTCCTGCCTCACCAGTCTCAGAGGAGCGACACAGACGATCCAGCCATGCTGGCCCTGTATGAGCAGCAGAGGAAACTGGAGGACAACAAATGCCTGCTACAAGAGGTAGCAACGACAAGGAATCCACAATATTGGTCGTTTTAGCAGCATTTCAGATCATGAATAGAGAGGCAGTGACGGCAACAATGTTCCTAGAGCTCATGGGAGATGTAGTTTCCTGTGCTGTCGCTAGTCTAGAGACAAGACCGAAAATAACTCTCTGGCGACTTCACCATCAGGACTGAGAGTGCGCATTTGTGTGTGTCTGTGTCTGATCATGCTTCACACTCACTGTAATGGGGATTGTGGACTTCCTCCTTCTTCCTTGCTTTCTCTCTCTTCCCTTCCATTCTGGTTCCAGCTGGCTCGTATCGAACAGGAGCTCAGGGAGAGTCTGGGCAGGGAGGTGGAGAGGCAGCGAGAGCTGGATGACAGGCGCAAGGAAGAGAACAGGGTTCGCTGGAGGAGTCTCTGCTACCTCAGCCTCAACCAGCGCATCACCAAGTAGGACATCTCACATAGATTTGTTATACACACCGACTGATGAACATGTGTGCAACACGCTCACAGGTTCACACACATACTCACACACTCAACCCTTGAATTCTATCAGTCTGTGCTGCTGTAATGATGGGGTGTTGAAGAAGAAGATGATCTTCTGTCTGTGTTGTTTGGTCGCAGGCCATTTGTAACCAGCTACTACAGGAACTTCCCCATGCACATCTACTGTCTGCCGATCCAGAGTGAAGAGCACAAACAGAACAAGAAGAAGAAGAGGAGGAAGAGATGAAAGACTGGGTTGGGTCCAGAGGGAGGGATGAAGGGATCCCTCTGTTGCTATCAATTGTCATAATGATGTTCTTATGCTAATCATATTGTATTTACTCCTTTATTAAATAAAATGAGTAGGTATTTTTGTATTTCGGTTTCTCATTTTACTTTGTAAGGTTTGAAGACATATAGATGCTAGACCTCTACCATGAGAGTCTACTAATGAGAGGTCTGGTTTACTCTACTTTACACTACACTGCAACAACTACTGTGCCTATCCTTTAACATACTGACTGGCACTGCATGATGAGGTTAAAATCCCCACTAGAGACGGACAAAAGGCGAATGACAGAAGGAATAACAGCATCTGCACACATCCAGTGTGAAGCTGTGGAGCACGGATAGTTCTAGGAAGTTGTTGGTTTAAATGCTCTGCTTCAGGTGCTCACGTGTCTGTGACGCCAGCCATTCATAATGTGGTGTTCTTTACACCTGTGTAGGATTGGACTGACAGCCCTGTACCATTCAGATAATCCTGGTCCGGTCCATGCTCACTTTGTCTCCCTGACACCCAGCCTGTAGAGAGGATAGGATGACTCACTGTCGGTATGTATCACTAAGAGACTTCCTGATTGACAGCATCATAAGATAGTAAGCTTCTTTTTTTTCATGCCATTGAGGAAACTCCAGTGACAAGATGAATGAGATCACAGCTCCAGTTTCACCTTGACGCCCAAAGACGAAGCTCAAAACAGTGGGGAGAGTGTGAATTAACTTGAGAATGAGATGGAGCTCACAATAACCTTGCATATGAAACCTACACAGTGAAGGAGGTCAGCCAGCATGCATTAATGCGTAACGTTATTGGATATCTGCAATATGATTTGCCAAATGATCTAGGACATGCATGGAGGCCTTTGTAATCCACTGGACTGTAATTGACTAATGTGTAGCAATTACTTTTCTTACCAGTAGAGGGAGTTAGCACCCTCTGGCCTCCCATCCTTCTGGTTGGTGTGATCACGGAGAGTACCTGCTATTCCACATATGGAAAAGGTTAGCCTGTCTGCAAATAGGCTAGGGAGTATCCTAACCTGCCCAGTTCCCACAACCGATAAAAGGCTACATGTAATGAAGGTTGGACATGGTTATAATGTGATGTGACTCTTTGTGATGTGAGCTACCTCTCCTATCAATTTGGAATCGATAAATCATCATTAATGGACCTTTGTGTATCTTTATCATTAAAAAGTATGTCTTCAGCAGACTCGAAGACGCACACGAAAATCATTACACTGAGCGTACCGACCCAGGACATCTTCGACGACATGTACATTTTTATTAGGCGCTGATATAATATTACTGACTATACTAATAGCAATACGAGTAGTTATTTCCCTCTGCATCCTTTCCCACGCCAGACCAACTTGAGATTGCTTTGGAGGTTGAAACTAACAGGTCATAGGGTAAAGGCTGTCCAGCCAGCATCCCAGCATCCTCCACAGTCGAACCAACACACAGCCATCTTGGATATCCTCGGAGAAGAGAAATTAATGCGGTGAGTTTTTTCCTGTTTTTTTCCTTCAAATATACCGTCGTCGCTCTACCGGGGAACTATTGCATGTGAAACATTACTTTCTACGTTTTCCAGCAATGCCTGGTAGGAAGAAATTAGGCAGGTTGGTAGGGTTTAATCCGATCGTTTGGTTCACCGCTGTTGGTTTTTGTTTGAGGCTGTACAAATTGCGAGACAAGAGAGAGCCTAGACGGAGGCGGAGCAGGCCCAACTCGTTCAGCACAGACACAGTACAGTTACAGCTAGCGTTGTAGCTAACTAACTAGCTAAAGCTAACTATATCTAGCTAACGATCGGTACCTCTGGCTTCAACAGTAATGGAACTAGATAGCTAGTCAGCACCTCATGTAGGTAATTTTTCATTCTGATGTATTGTAAAAAGATAGGGAATTGCTAAGGTTGATCCTCCAATGTCTACGTAGCTAGCGAGCTTTGCTTCCCAGTTAACGACTGATATCTCGATGGCTATGACAGCTATATCTAGCAACTAGGTAGTGGTGTGAATATTGCGTATGCTTTAAAGTTGTTGAATTATTATTATTGTACAGTAAACTGGCTATCCACATGTTACTTCCGGTTGCTGTAATGATATTAAGATTGTTAACTAAATTGCTACCTACTTATTAGTAGTTTAACAGCTAGCTAGCTCAGTGGTAGAGGCTAGCTAGACTAGCTAGATCGTTCACTGTGCAGGCTCTCGTTAGCATCCCTTATATTAGCTATTCCTTCTTAGTGCAACGAGTAATAGTTTGCTAGCCACATTACCTAGCTGGGTTGTTGTTTACATCTGCTGTTTGTACGTTGTCACATTCTAGTTAGTTGTGCTATCAGTGCTAGTGCTGGCGGTGAGCACAGAACCAGTCAATGTAGCCTAAACATTCAAGCTAGTCTACGTAGCTCAGCCTACCTAATAATGCATACCATTGTTTGCGTTCTAGCTGGCTAGTTACTTAGCAAGTTGAAATGTGTTGGCCAGATATAGTAATCATGCCCTCTTTTGTTAATTTGTTTTTCCTACAGAGCTGACCCGCCA
Source organism: Osmerus mordax (assembly GCF_038355195.1). Classification (NCBI taxonomy): domain Eukaryota; kingdom Metazoa; phylum Chordata; class Actinopteri; order Osmeriformes; family Osmeridae; genus Osmerus; species Osmerus mordax. Next base: position 3,899,153 of record NC_090066.1, read on the forward strand.
CCGTGCTAGATAGTACTGGCTAGTTGTTTTGAATGTACAGAACACTGGAGTAATGAGTAGCTAGATATTTGACGCTTTATTTTTTTTTATCAACTTTCGCGTATTTATGACATATCGAACCGTTAGGGATAGTCGTCGAGATTGTATCTCGTTCACAATATCCGTGTGCTCACTGTCACCCAGGCACGTCAAGCCTGGTTTTGTGTGGGTTCGTGTTTGTGAATGTTTTGATTGTACAGTGACAGTGTTGTAAGTTCCCAGGCTCTATTAGCTGAGGTTTATTTCGTTGCATCAGCCAGTCCCAAGGGTAGCTGTCTCCACTCACATCTAAGGTCATGGTGGTGTTTGGTGAAGTACAGTTGTCTATAATAGATTTTCTATTCATTGTTGAAGTTCCCAGTGGAGTGGTATTGATTCCTCCACCAGTGGATAATGGAGGTATGGACTAGAGGTCCACAGGGTGTCTTTCATGGCTAAAACATCCTCATACGTTTGGTTCAGTGTTTCACATTTGAAACTACATGGCCACCTTTGCACGTGGTAGGTTTTGACAAGTTGTGTTTCGTTTAATGTAAAGCTACCTTGCATTCCTAAATGTTCCTTGTTGATGTGTAGATCTGTTGATGTGCAGGCCCAAAGCTACAGTGTATTAAGTACATGTTTACTAACCGACGCAAGAATATTAGCTAGATGTACTGAACTACAAGTTTATTATTAATTCCATTTCAACCCACCCAGTACCAATCTAACTGCATCTACTAGACAGAAATCCAAATGCATCAGATCATGTAAACATTGAACTGTGATGATGATGTGTGTGTGTGTGTGTGTGTGTGCAATAGCACACCACATGTGCAAGATGTTGTGTGAACAGGAATTGTGTAGTCAGGGAGCCGTGAGGGTTGATAGGGGGGGTGATTGAGTGATGGGTAGGTTGAAGGAGTGGATGGATCAAGACTCTGTTGTCCATTGATATGACCGTTCTGTTAGCCTTGCCTCTTGATAGGCAGACAGACAGACACACAGACGGGGGTAGTCAAATTCCCTTTCCCATAATGCCATAATGAAATCCCTTAATTCTCTGCAGAGTCAACTGACCCTGCCAACCCCTGTGCCACCTCAACCTGGCACAGCTGTGACAGGACCCCCAGAGCCTCTGGCAAGATCAGCCAGAGGCTCCTGGCCTCAGGGGCTGAGGGACTGAACGGTGCAGTCAGCTGTAATCCTCTCCCTTTCTCCCCCCACTGCAGGTGACATACAGCATGTATACTCCCACAACAAGAAAGAAGTTTGTAGAGGGGGTCGAAAGTGACTACCCCGATGAGAGCATATACTACGGCCAGCCGTCCATGTTCCCTCATCGCTCAGAGAAAGACGTAAGTTTCCTTCCAGTATGTTCAACCCTTATCCATGCCCCCACCACCCATACACACACACACACACACACACACAGACACCTTACAACTCTTCCCTAAAGGTCTGTGACCTCCTGCCTCGAGGGCTGCTGAGCCCTTCTCCCCTGACCCGGCAGACGGTCTGGCCCCCCACTGTGTGGTCAGGTGTCTGGCTGTATGGTCAGGTGTCTGGCTGTATGGTCAGGTGTCTGGCTGTATGGTCAGGTGTCTGGCTGTCTGGTCAGGTGTCTGGCTGTCTGGTCTCCCTGGCAGTGAGCTCAGAGAGGAAGAGTGACTGCAGACTCTTCACCTCCGTCCTCTGCTCTCAGTCCCAGCCTGTCAGCCAAAAGAGCTGGTTCTCTGGCTTCCCAATTCCTCTCTTCCTGGCTGGGCCTGGTGTGTGGACATTCTGGCCCTGTCTAGGGCCAAGCCATGCCAAGCTGGAATTATGCCCTCAGGGTTAGGCCGGGTCAGGTTAGTGCTGCTCACCAGACACTGGTCTGGGGATGGGGAGTGTGACACCAGGCTGCCCAGAGGTCTGTCTGCTGGTGTGAGGAGGTGGAGGGTCAGGTCGCTGTGCTGGACATGCCTGGAGAGGAATGGCATGATGACGCTCTGCTCTGTTGTTGACAGTATTGGCCAGAATGCCTCTCACCAGACTCACCCCAGCCATTACTTATGAGCTGCATCCTGGATCATCTGGGGCTGGAGAAAAATGATCTCATCTCAGTCACCTCAGATCGCCTCCACTGTTGTGGGTCAGGTTAAAGGTTGTGACTAATGTGTGTGTGTGTGTGTGTTTTCTTCTGTCTCCTTGTAGATGCTGGCTTCTCCATCCCCGTCGTCGTCAGGTCAACTATCGCAGCTCGGAGCCAGTTTATACGGCCCACAAAGTAAGCACACACACACACACACGTTGATAATAACGTGTACCAGTGGGTAAGGCCTGTAGGCAGGTGTGTGGGGGTTGTTGCCTTGGTTACCAGATAGAAAGAGGTGCCTGGATAGACATCATTACTCTGCCCAGAGAGAGAGAGCGAGCATCACAAGGGGAGTAACTTCACCTCTGAGGCCAGGACCGGAGCTGGCAATAACCACCCTACATGCTAATAAAGGAAGCAAGGAAGAGTAGGGCAGCATTGAACAACAACAACAACCACCAATAATAATAATAATAATAATAGAAAAGAGCAGAAAGACGACAACGGTCAGGCGGGAGTCTGTTGTGATTTGTGTTGACTGTGTGTTTGTCCCTTCCTCTCCAGGTGCACAAGGCTTTCCTATGAGGGGCATGAACAACAGCACGCCTCAGTTGAACCGCAGCTTACCACAGCAAGGCTCCCAGCTGCCCAGCCACGTGCCCCCCACGACGGGAGTGCCCACCATGTCCCTCCACACCCCGCCCTCGCCAAGCAGGTAGGGCCCTACACGCCAAACCCCACACAGCCCTCAGGTAGAATAAGCTCTTAAAACGGAGGTCAGTACAAACACACCCTCCTCTCCCCTTTGAAGGGGATTGGAATGGGATGTTTCCTGTGACTAATCTCTCCTGTCCCTCCAGGGGCATATTGCCGATGAGCAACAGGAACATGCTGAACCACAACCAGGTTGGGGGGGGCCAGGCAGGTCCGGGCATGGGGGGTGGCAGGACCAACAGCATGGGCAGCTCAGGGCTGGGCAGCCCCAACAGGAGCTCGCCCAGCATCATCTGTATGCCCAAGCAGCAGCAGTCACGGCAACCCTTCACCATCAACAGGTACACACACACACGCACACACACACCTCAGATGGAGTGCGTCGCTCCAGCTTTTGTTTGGTGTGTAACAACATGTGTGTGTTTTGTGTTTCAGCATGTCGGGGTTTGGTATGAACAGGAATCCAGCGTTTGGGATGAACAACTCGTTATCTACCAACATCTTCAATGGCACAGGTGACACAGACCTGCACACGCACACATATTTCCCTGGTACAGTTCAGCGGCAAGCCTGCCCATCTGTTCGTCAGTATGTAACTGTTGGTTTTGTATGTGTGTGTGTGTGTAGACGGCAGCGAGAACGTGACAGGGCTGGACTTGTCGGACTTCCCCGCGCTTGCAGACAGGAGTCGAAGAGAAGGGAACCCTACGCCTCTCCTAAACCCTCTGGCAGGGAGGGCCCCCTATGGTGAGCGGTGTTTGTGTGTGATAAAGAGGGAGATACAATTCGGGCGAGGGTGGGGGGGTGGGAAAAGCATGCACTTCAACGTTGCTATCGCTAACATACTTCCCTGAAGATTCGCTATACTATCCCTCACCAGTTGGCATGGTGACCAAGCCGTCGAGTGAACAGAGCCAGGATTTCTCCATCCACAACGAGGACTTCCCGGCCCTGCCCGGCCCCAACTACAAGGACCCCACGTCGGCCGGCGACGACAGCAAGACGGTCAGCTGCTCTCTCACCCAGACCCAGTGCTGCTACCTGCTGAGCTGGCATTCTCTCTTTCTCTCTACTTCTCTCCCTTTTTTATTCTCTCTCTTGTTCACTTTCAGTCTCTTTTTCTCTCTGTTTCTCTCCCTCTTCTCTCACGGTTTCTCACACTTAAGTCCTTCTACACACACTTTCTCTTCCTCTCTCACTGACCGGACTGTTTGTCTCCCTCTGCAGAATCTGAACTCTTCAGGCAAGAGCTCGTCCAGCACAGACGGCCCCAAGTTCCCCGGAGACAAGGGTTCCACGGCGCCTAGCAACAACCAGCAGAAGAAAGGAATCCAGGTGCTACCTGACGGTGAGCCTCCGCCCCCTCTCCCCGACTTGCACCAATCACAACCCAGTGCTCCACAACACACAACCCATCTCAAAAGACTAAACTAGAAGCAAAACTGTGTTGGTGAGCATAACAATGAAACGTGTGTGTGTGTGTGGGCCCAGGCCGGGTGACGAACATTCCCTCAGGGATGGTAACAGACCAATTTGGGATGATCGGCCTGCTAACGTTCATCAGGGCGGCAGAGACGGACCCTGGCATGGTGCACCTGGCCCTGGGCAGCGACCTCACCACCCTGGGCCTCAACCTCAACTCACCTGAGTAAGTAAACCTCGCACCCAGGGCCCACAAGCCAAGGGGCATCACTTCAGACACTCCAGTCGGCCGTTCTACTTGTGTGTGTGTTTGTGTGTGTGTGTGTGTGTTAGTGTTAGAGATCACTGTTAAGCCTCTGATGTCTTGCTAATCCCTGTGTGTGTCACAGAGCGCCTTGCCCTGCCCCAGTAGATCACCTGTAGCCCTGATAGGTCAGAGTGTGACTAGTGGCCAATGGGAGCTGAGGCTGCCGTGTCAGGCCAGATGCAGGGTAGATTGATGTCTCGGAGGTGTCAAGTTTGGTTGTTGGGTGTTGTAGTACTGTAGCTGACATGACAGGGCAGCATGACAGGCTTAACGCTCTGCTCTGTTCTACAGAAACTTGTATCCCAAGTTTGCATCTCCGTGGGCCTCAGCTCCATGTCGACCCCAGGACATTGGTGAGTTCTCCTGCCCTGGCAGGGTGCCCTAGAACTGGGGAAGGGAACCAGAGACTCCCTCTTCAGTCTGGAGGTTTCTTTTAAAGTGGCTTGTAGTATTATTGACTAAATCAGTTCCTTTCTATCTCCTCTTTCAGATTTCCATGTTCCATCTGAGTATTTAACCAACATTCACATAAGGGACAAGGTAGGTGCTTGCCAACACAATACACAATTACTTCACAAAACAAAAATAAAAAAAAATATGACAATGGAGTACCCTTTGTACAATATTGTCATTTTCCAATAACGTTATCATTCTCAATGATAATGATAACATTCTCAATAAGAGAAGTTGGGGCTCTAAACTGCTTTTAGTTGCACAGATTCATCCTGAAATCTTTCAAGTTGAATGGCCTCTTCAAATCTAATTAGAGCTGTAAAGACCACCACTCTACAGTCAACTAAATCACACTGCCATGAATTCACCTGGTCTTTCATCCACGTGGATTCTCCATACATACATACAATTACACCGTAACTGTATTTTAAAATGTCCAAATGCAACCTGACAGCAGTCCGGGCCCCACTGAGAGCAGCTCTGTGTAGTAGGAAGAGGACTTCAGCTCTCACTATGTTGATGGCCCAGGGATGTTTGGATCAAACACAACGGATGCGTTTCGATTTTTTAGTTGCATCTAAATTGATCTGGAGTTGATTGGCGTAGCGTGACAGAGTGGTGGTTGTAGCCGGTCTAGTGCTGGACCCAGCTAACGGTGTGATCTGTTCTGCCCTGTCTGTGTGCACTAGTGACAGCCAGCCAGCTTTTATCTCACCAGGGGATAGGTGTAGGACTGTAGGACTGGGCGCTCTGCAGAGTTGAGTGCAACCCCTTTCTATTGGCATGACTAGACCTTAAGGGCACTTGATTCATCATGTTGCTGGGCTGCTGTTGCTGCGAAGCAGGCCGCCGCTGAGGCCTCTGTTGGAGCTGCTGCTAGGGGTGTTGCTGTCTGAGAGGGCGGGTGGCTGGAGAGAGAGCGATGTTCAACTCATCCTTTTTTCCTTCTCCCCGCTCCGTCTCTTTGTCCTCTCTCTGTCCTCTTCCTGTGTGTAGCTGGCTGCTATCAAGCTGTCGAGGTATGGCGAGGACCTGTTGTTCTACCTGTACTACATGAACGGAGGAGACCTGCTACAGCTGTTGGCTGCAGTCGAACTGTAAGTATGCCACACTACTAGCTGGCCTCCATCGCCCTCTACAGGGCGATGGAGGAACTGCAGGCGATCGGTGGCACTGCTCTTTTATACAGTTATTTGTTCTGATGCAGTCAGCTCCACCCCGTTGACTCTTACCTCTATCCTCGGACCAATTAGCTTCAGCCATGTAACCCATAGCTGACCGCCCTGTCCAATCAGGTTCAACCGGGATTGGCGGTACCACAAGGAAGAGCGGGTGTGGATCACACGGGCGCCGGGCATGGAGCCCACACTGAAGACCAATGCCTACGAGAGGGGCACGTACTACTTCTTCGACTGTCTTAACTGGAGGAAGGTTGCCAAGGTAACAACACCCCTGTCTCATCTGAGTTTACATGCCTGACGTGTACTGTTCACTTCCCTACCTACTGAGACCGACTGAGACCTGTCTGTGAGTGAGTTTGAGAGGGAGTTGATAGTGTTTTGGGAAGAAGTGAGTGTGTTTGAGAGAGAGAGAGGCAGAGAGAGAGAGGCAGAGAGAGAGAGGCAGAGAGAGAGAGGCAGAGAGAGAGAGGCAGAGAGACAGGGAGAGAGAGACAGGGAGAGAGATGGAGAGAGAGAGAGAGAGAGAGAGAGATGGAGAGAGAGAGAGACAGGGAGAGAGAGTACGCATGTGAGTGACATACTGACATGCTTGTTTCTCCTTCAGGAGTTCCACCTGGAATACGACAAGCTGGAAGAGCGTCCTCATGTTCCCTCCACCTTCAACTACAACCCTGCCCAGCAAGCCTTCTAAGATTGGCTGACTGGCTGCTCAATCCCACCCACGCCCCACAAGGGAGTGGCTGTCCTGGCCCGTCACTCAGTGAATCCCCGACCGCAGCAGCTGCAGAAACTCCTGTGATTGGCTCAGGCTCCAATGGTTTTTATTCCTTCCTTAACGACAGATCGGCCAATCAGGACTCAGATAGGCCAACCCTCCGCCATTTTGGCTCGGAGAGGTGCCCGCCTCCCCAGAACGATGTGCTGCCCAAAAACAGACGCTTTCTTTTAACATTTTTGTTTTCTTTTCCTCCTCTTCTCTCTCTTCCTTTTCCCATTTTTTGTTTTGTTGTCGTTTGAACATTCAGACTTTGGTTTACGCCTCCTTGCAAACGAACAGACAGACATACGAGGCTAGACAATGGACATCACCGTCACATACACACACAAAGCTGTACATACACACTCACCTCCAGACCTACCTAAAAACTCTGACCGTGACAGAGTTGTACCAGTTTCTATGGTGTTCAGAGACAATAACATGGAAATCAAACCTCACCACTTCCCTACCTTCCTATAGCACAGACAAACAAAACAGTCAAAGAGGCCAGGTGAAAAATGCAATGTTCATTGTAGCACTATTTCGTAATAAAAGAACACAAAAGATGTTTGTGGATTCCTTATGTAACGACACTCACAATCTCACCACAATTAAATTCCAGAAAGACAAGCACCTCTGAACAAGCACACATTTTTTTTCTTTCTTTCCTTTCTTTCTCCCTCCTTTCATCCTCATGTTTTCACTCCTCTCCTCCCTGAATGTATCTCCCCCTCTCTCTGGTATAGAGCAGAGAGCACCACCTGTGTAGGAGGTAGCAGGTTTCAGTTCCAGGACGAGCCACCATTCTCACCTGTTGTTGCAATTTTGTAATAGATGTGTACATTTTGTTTCTTTTTCCTTTTTTAAGTTTTCTTGGGGACATCACACAAAAAAATGACATGTATGTACGAATGTGTATATATTATATATATGACATCTATTTTGGAGAAGTAAAATGCAAAAAAAAAAAACTTAAAGAAGAGAAAAAGTTGCCATGCTGTACCTCGTTTTTAGGAGGTCGGCGTGGACGCAATACAGACCCGTAGGGGGCAGTGTCAACCAGACTGTTCTGAAACTACCTGACCAGGGGCCAATGCCTAAACACCTGACCTGACAATTGGACAACAATAACAATCACGGCGACAACACAACTAGAGCCAAACGCTGAGTGAGCCATGGACACCCACACCCATGTGACCCGTGTGGAGGGATATGATTGGAGCAGAAGGACTGAGGCACTTTGACGTTTGGCTGTTTTCAACGGCAGCTTTTCATAGGAAAAGAAAAACCAATAAAAAAAAATATTGATAATGAGAACAAACTGATCTTGTATTTTGTAATTCCGGCTGCTTGATTTTGTAATGATGTCGTAAGCCTGTCCTGGATGTGCTCTGTGTGTATGGCATTTCTGACAGGTTATGTATGGAGTTTTTTGGGGGGGAAATGTGCGAACATTTTTATTTTAACTTTGCTTTGCTGTGCATTTTGATTGAAATTGAGATGTGTGAGTGGTCAAGCGAAAGTCTTGACTTTAAAAAGGTGTCTCTTTGGTTTTGTCTTAGGTCTAATTCAAAGACCTCTTATTAATGCTCCCTAAAATACTAGAACGTACGTAGCGCCATCTTTTGGACAGTCAAGAGTAGGTGGACTTGCGATAGAGAAATATTTCACTCCAAACCCCTCTTATTTTCATATGAAGGCCCAATTGGTTGATTAAATTATCCGTGGAAGCATTTCAGGTCCGAGTTACGTAGCTTTTCAAAAGTAAAACTGAAGAAATAATATAGGATATCCAATTGTTCTGGGAACCGATTGCAAATATTTGCAATTAGGCAAAAGCTAATTAAAGTTGGTGTTTCTCTGGGGCGTAATAACTCACCGCGAATTTCTTTCAAAAAGCTGAACCACTTTCCAGCAGTGCAGCGGGCCAGAAAAATAACGGAGCTGGCGCAGTGCAGAGCCGATAACTGCACGGAGACAATAACTTTAAAGCCTTGTGTGTCGGTCGATGATTTGTTGCCATCCCATTCCTCGTGAGACCAAGGTGAGAGCACTAAAAATATAATACGGTAATAAAACCAGTCCTCAATATAAAATATCGAAACATTAAACGTATGACAGGGAGAGTATTCATCTTAAGGGAGTGCGGGTAGGCTATACCAATAGCCTAAGATTTACAGTCTAAAAAACATATAGGCCTAGGACCTGTAGGACTGTGGTATAAACGGAATATTCTTTAAGAAACCCAAATGTCATCTGGTTCCCTATATTTGAGGGACGAGGTGCACTCGCTGGACCAGCTGATAATCAGAAGCCCATCAGCACAGCCACTGCCTAGCGCAGTTGGCGGAAAGCAATCTTCCCTTTGACATAGGCCTTCTGGAGGAGCACTGTGTGAGTAAGAGGACAGTGACTTGACCCAGCTCTCTGATGGCCTTAGGAAGAACTAATCCAGTTGATAGGGACCATACAGGCAGACATGCAAAACAAAACCCACATCTTTCTCAAACTAGCACACTGTTACTTCTACACGATAAATATGCAAGAGGCTAGGACATCCTATTTCACATTCAATTTGCTATCCAGTGTGTGCTAATGAGAGATATCTGAAGAGGGCTGTGCAGAAAACATCTTGACCCACATAGCAGAGTCCCAGCTGCAGGCAGGGAGGGAAGCTCCTCTCCTGGAGAAAGACAGAGACAAAGCACAGACCAAAGTTTCCTCAGAGGGCAAGGGCCAGGCCATAGCAACAGCTGAAATCGAACCGAATACAATCAACTAGAATAGGTAGCCTACAATACAATACAAAATATAACTGAATTGGTTTCATGTGCCAGCAGTGTTAGGTACAGACCAGACCTAAAGCCAGCAAGCAAATGTGACATATTGGATCAGGAGTCTCCTTTAGTCAAGGTTAAGGGCCTACTTGAGTTTCCTACCGAGAGTACGGTTGTGGGAGGCAGGTGGCTGAGCGGTGAGGGAAGCGGGCTAGAAATCAGAAGGTTGCCAGTTCGATTCCCCGGTGTGTCCTTGGGAAAGGCACCTCTCCCTACTTGCCCCGGGGGGGAATGTCCCTGTACTTACTGTAAGTCGCTCTGGATAAGAGCGTCTGCTAAATGACTAAATGTAAATGTAATGTAAATGGTCTGATGGCAATGTAGGTCTGCTGACAGGATGTACAGGTTTGTTTACTATTATTGAATAGTGTCAATGGAGTATAGGTGACATCATTCACTCCCCTCCCACACACTATCAAAATCAATCACAAATTCACACACACATTGTGTTTGTCTTTGTCCACCAAACACACAGCCATGCCCCTTTCCCTGTTCTCCCTTTCTCTTTCTCCTCTCACCCCATGACAGCCCCTGTAGATCTGCCAGAGAAGCATGTCTGTCTGGCAGATTCATAATAACTGTTAACCCCCGAGGAAAGAGACTGATACTTTCTCCTGATAGGTTACGACCGGTTGGGTGTCTTTGTGCTTTGTACGTCATAGGTCACTATGAAAATGAATGTTTTCGGGGAAAGTATACTTGCCTATTCCAATGTCATATCCCTAAACTGGTCAGAATCGAATTCAAAGTTGATATCAAATCAGACTTCTATAACATTTCGTTTGAAACTTATGTTCTAAGCAAATAGCTGTGGGGTTAGACAATCTATGAGCAGAATTACTGGAGATTAGGACCTCGGTTATTTAACAGTTTAAGAACATGTCGAGGAAAAGAACAGATGTGACCTAGACGGGCCTTTCAGGCACGTGGACTACACGTCGTTGCTTTTGCTTATCGCTGCTTCGGACATAGCAATAACACTGCTCGCATAATGATTGTTTTTTATATATCTGGACGTAGGCTAAGGCCTAATCTCTGTGTTTGTGCCAAACTGTGATGTCACGTCCTCGTGCGAAATGCTTGTATTTGATCATGCTTGTGGCAATTTGGGTAGACTAAATCACAGATTGAAGACGTTCTTCATCTAGGTAAGTTTATACTGAGTCAACAGGTCCGCTGTAGTCTGTCTCTAACGGCCCTTGGCGATGCGCCAGTGCCCAACTGTCTTTCCCTTCTTTCAGCTGTTTTAGCCCTTTTTTTGAAATGTAAACGGTTGTTGGTAGACTACATTCAACTTTCATCCTGTCTTACTGGCACGCCATCCGCTAGGCTCGCTGCCAGAGCCTCGGCCGGCCGAGAGAGCAGTCTCTATCCGGCCAGTCCGAGCTATACTGTCCGTGCGGCGTATAGTGGAGGCAGTGAAGACAGAAGCGCACATCATCCAAGGCAAGGGCACATATTTGCTCAGAACCCCGTGCTATTTCTGCATAAGAGGCTTACCTAATCCCAGATGCAACATACAGCTTCAACAAAGTCCAAATCTGGATGGAGCGTCGAGATATGCATCAGAAACCTCACGCGTAAGAGGAGGGGGCAGGGCAGCACTGGCGACTCCGCTTTTGCCAAGTTCTCTTGACACCGGGCGGCAGACCACAAAGACTAGAGAGCAGAGAGAGTGGCAAAGGGAAGTTTGGAAGAGGAAATAGCTCCTATTTGGGGCTTCCTATTGGGCTGGCAGGAGATAAACAGACGCGCCCATCTCCATCGCTTCGCAATCTTTTCATCCATGCAGCCAGCTAGACGCACGGACCAGGAATGATGGCGAAAATGAGGGTTTCGTACGAGTACTCGGAGGCGGAAGATAAGAGTATTCGACTGGGACTCTTCCTTATAGTTTGTGGCATTCTCTCTCTCTTCATTCTCGGCTTCTGCTGGCTCAGCCCGACCCTCCAGAGCATGCAGAGCAAGCCCTCCAACTGCACCGTGGTGTCCGTGCTCCGGCCAGAGGAGATGTTCGAATGCGTCTTCACGTGTGGGGCGGACTGCAAGGGCACGTCGCTGTATCCCTGCCTCCAGATCTTTGTCAACAACTCCGAGTCCAACTCTGTAGCTCTCCTCCACTTCGACGAACAGCAGTTGGTGCTCAATCCAAAGGTGAGTCCTCGAAAGGCGACCATCTCATCTCGGTCACTCGCTGGTGATGGTTGTGGTGTAGAATGATCATGATTAATGGTCAACATGAGGCTAGGGATGCCAAGTTTCTCATAGCTGACCAAATCAGTAGGAAGAGCGATTTGGAATACTTTCTTTTACAGTCTTGTCCAGACTATTAAAAACTTAAAAAACAAACAAACAAAAAACATTATTACTGATATAGTGGATTTAAACGTTTCAGTATTTCACAAGTTAAACTTTCATGAAGTTAAAATCATCACAGCCTGGTGCAGATGAGTCCTAATGAGTCAGGCAGTATGGATGAAAGGACCAGAGATTGGAGAAAAATCAGAATAAAAGTGTGTTTTTGTGTGTGCTTATATATGTGTGCGCATTTGTGTGTGTCTGTGTGTGTGCTTATATATGTGTGTGTGTGTGTGTGTCTGTATGTGTGTGCGTTTGTATGCTTGATGAACTGCAAGCATACATACTTTTTTTTTTTTACAAACATTTCAAAGAATAGAACATACATGTGTGATCATCCAGTGTCAAGTCTTGTATTAGGCATTCACACCCCCTTCTGTCACCTTTCTTCCCTCCCTCCTCAACCCCCTCCTCATCCTCATCCTCCTTAGACCTTCCCCCTCACCCCCACACATCTCCACCTCACCTTTTCCTCACCCCCAAATCCTTCCCTCCCTTCTGTCCTCTCTCTCTCTCTGCTCTCACTAACAGACCTCATTCCACCGACGTCACGCCCGTAGGCCCTCATCCCCTCTTCCCCTGGCGCTATGGTAACCACACAGCACCCTCCTCTCCCCAACTCCCTGTCACATCTCTCTATATTTGCTGGGCTGCCATGGCAACAGCCAGGAGCGGCCATGGTAACGGCCGGCAGACGTAGCCGCACGTGTTGCAGAGAGGCGGGAGGCTACCTCCCCTGGTCCACACCCAGGTTTGGGGAGAGGGCAGGGTTTGGAGCACAGGACTTCACTGAAAACACCCCTCCCAAATAAAAGAAGCAATCGTTTAGAGGACACATGGGAGGCAATCCCTCGGGTGACTGTGACCATGAATCTGTAAACATGAAAGGATGCAGTATGTCTATACTTTGGCCACAAACCGCTGTCTGAGGTTTTTTTGCAGCACCGCTCAGGGAAGGCTTGTCTCAGTCCCAACCAAAGGTTTTCTGTTTGTCGTGACTAAGGATTGTGGACTGCTAGAATTCAATGCGTGACTTGCTCTTAAAACAGCTGATATTGATTGTTGCTTTCCAAATGTTTGTGTGTGTGTATGTTTGGGGTTTGTGTGTATGTGGTTTGATAGAGGCTTGGTTTGATAGAGGCAAACAAAACAGATAGTTAGTCTCTAAAGACTGGAAGTTAAGGTGAAAAGCTGTCATGGACAAAAACAGCCTCTTAGTCTCAGCGATTTGTTAACTGCCAACACACACATGCACCATTGTAAGTAGGAGAGCTGCTGTTTCCTGCATCCCTTAAAGGGAGCTGAATAGTTAGTCTGAAGGCAGAGGAGGAGGAAATAAAATGTGATTATATAGATTTGGCACTTCATTTAAGTGGGTTCCAGGGTCACAGTTCTGTGCTCATAACGCTTTCATTGATTACACCACAGAAGAGGCGTTTACGTGTGTGTGTGTGTTCAAGTCCTTCCAAGCCCCGCCCCCATTTCTCAGTCCTTCCTTCTCACATAGGATAAACCGACAGGTACAGGACGTGAAGGAAGTGGTATAGAGGTGGTGTTGGGGGATGGAGAGGAGGAGAGACAGGGTGGGGGGGTTGAAGCGGCATTAGGGGGAGTGGAGACGATGGCCTTGTAGCTGAAGTGGTTATGAAGGGTTGGCTATAGACTTGATTAGACTTGATTAAATAATAATTGCAGATAATGACACCGCTCAGCTGTGACTGGGCCAGTCTGCACTGTATAGTAGTTGCAGCAGGACAGAGGACTGGACAGGACAGGGGACAGGGCGAGGAGGACATGATGAGAAGGACAGGACAGAGGACAGGACGAGGAGGACAGGACGAGAAGGACAGGACAGAGGACAGGACAGAGGACAGGACGAGGAGGACAGGACGAGAAGGACAGGACGAGAAGGACAGGACAGAGGACAGGACAGAGGACAGGACGAGGAGGACAGGACGAGAAGGACAGGACAGAGGACAGGACAGAGGACAGAACGAGGAGGACAGGACAGAAGACAGGACGAGGAGGACAGGACAGAGGACAGGACAGAGGACAGGACGAGAAGGACAGGACAGAGGACAGGACAGAGGACAGAACGAGGAGGACAGGACAGAAGACAGGACGAGGAGGACAGGACAGAGGACGGGACGAGGAGGACAGGACAGAGGACAGGACGAGGAGGACAGGACAGAAGACAGGACGAGGAGGACAGGACAGAGGACGGGACGAGGAGGACAGGACAGAGGACAGGACGAGGAGGACAGGACAGAGGACAGGATGAGGAGGACAGGACAGAGGACAGGACAGAGGACAGGACGAGGAGGACAGGACGAGCGTTCCAGTGGTTTCTGCTAGGTGTATGAACAAGGGAAGAAAAGATGAGAGGACAGAAAAAGGAGTAGAGTGAGGGAGCAGATCGAGGAGCAGATGAATGAAGGTATATGTCATCAACAGCCTTAGTAGTTGGTTTGTCTCTGGGGGTCAGTTGACCTTTTGGAAAAAGGGGTAATGAGAGCAAAGCCTCCTGGGAAGTTGAGGGTCGTAATGACTTGATTAAAGCACCTGTGGAACCGCTGAGTGATGTGACATTAGAACGGTACACACACACACACTTACACACTGTCTGCCTCTACCACACACACACATACACTGTCTGCCTCTACCACACACACACATACACTGTCTGCCTCTACCACACACACTCACACACTGTATGCCTCTACCACACACACACACACACACATACGTCAGCTGGTTTGGAGCTCCCAACATGTTCACCAATCACGGGGCAGCATGTCTCCTTCCCGTACCCATCTTACGTTGTCTTATCGTCATGGTAACGCTATAAAGCAGGACTGGCTGTTGATGTTGAAGCAGACGGATAGACAGACAGATGGTTTGTAAATGTTGTTGAGTTGTTGTTGAGTGACTATATCGAAGCTGACAAACACATGCACGCAGACACACACAGTTCACACATACACACATTCCAAAATAACCAGGGTGCGGAGGTTTAAATGAGACTCTGTTGTGTTGATCCATACTCTAAATGGTCCATTGGCTGTGCCCTGCCTTGTTGCTTAGCCTCAAAGTGACAAGTAGCGGAGATCAATTTGTACTCTATCTCAACAAAGCTGAACTCTTTTTGAAAACGAAATGGGATTGTAAAAAGACAATCTTAGAGTGCCCTCATTCACGCTTGTCAGAGCATGTCCGTGTGTGTGAGTGGGTCTGTGTAAGTGTGGTCCCTGTCAAACCTTCCATTCTGCTGCAGTGCTTACAACATAGCTGCACTTCTTTAGAGTCTTTAGAGTACTATAATGTCGAATGTTTTCCAAGGAGATGAGACCCTTCAACCTTGAACACTTTCTGAAGCCATGATCACAAATGCACACACACGCACTCAGGTACAATACATCGATAGGAATAAACACAAACACAAAAAAACATATACGAATACTCACAGACAGACGCGCGCACACACACACAGGCAGATAACCACACAGAGGTGGTCGATGTGACCACCGTTTAATTACAAGCTGAGAGGTTTGAGAGCCCTTATGGATGGAGAGCAGTGTTCAGGGATTCGGTTCACCTCGGAACTTCCCTCTACTCCAGAGACTGGGACCAAGGTTGGGATCTCTAGCTCAAGCTTCAAATACAATCACAAAGCCAGTACCAGGAAACGGATATTCATACCACATACAAGGGCCACATGTGCAAGTGTGCAAAGTCTAAAGTGCCACATCAGTGTGGTCTTGTGATAGCATTCATACGCACATATCGCACGCACACCAACACAGACACGCGCACGCGCGCACACACACCCTCTCAGTAGAGAATGGAATCCTGCCTTCTCCTACCTCCCATCCATAGACATATATACATGCTCCCATCTGTCTCAAGTTCCTCCAGTCCGCGACTCAGTACTTAAGAGAGGTAGACTGCCCATCCAAGTAAGGATTTAAATTGGCTTCTGAAGAGAGGAGATGAGAGGCAAACAGAGATTTGGATTGTTGGGATTACATTCCAGATGTGTCAAGCTGTGTTCTTCTGTCTGGTTATGTACATTCCCTCCCAGATTATAACTCTTGTTCTAGAGACAACTGGAAATATCCAGATGAGTGGTGTGTGTGTGTGTGTGTTGCATGGTGTGATTGTGTGTCGCATGGTGTGTGTGGGTGGCATGGTGTGTGTGTGCGGTTATCAACCGCTTGTCCCCTCCAGTATCTGTCTGTGTTATATATCACATCCTCAGGCCTGCCTCAAAGCCCTGTCTGTGTGTACACTGTACACACAGACACCTGTGTGCTGATGGAATTTCTAGGACTGATGTGATTCATTCCACTGGCCTTTATGGACTTTTCTTAATGTTGCGAGTGTAAGGGAGAGAGAGTGGAAAGGTAGCACCATCGGCTGAGAGAAAAAGTAATTTGCTCACTCTTTAGGTTTTGTTTGAATCCATTTGAATGGATGCTGGTGGAGCCCATTTCCATTTTACACAGGGTCATTCACTTCAGAGGGAGTGCCATGCGTGCTTGTGTGTGCGCGCGCGTGCAGGGAGAGAGGTCATATTGATGAGCCTCGTGTCATACTGAATATGTTAAACCTCCACCAAACGAATGAGTCTTTCCTCCTTCTTAGGGATGAGGGAAGGAGAAAATGGGGGTGGGAGGGAGGGAGGGAGGGTGAAGAAGATTAATTGAGGTCAATCATCCTCCAGTAACCAGGCTCTTAAGATAGTTCAGAGTAAATGAAAGTGAAAGTGAGGCACTGTGATCTAACCTCGATGCAAGATCTCCTGGAGACTTGTAGTCAACCGGCCATTGATTCGGTCCCTCAGGCTGTCGAGAGGAACCGAGAGATAAGCCTTGATCTGCAGACCCTTCCTCTCGCTTCTCATGCTGCGTGTGGATGTGCAAACAAGCATTCAGTGTGTGTGTGCGTGTGTTTGTGTGTGTAATTTATTGATGAAGTGGGCTCCATATTTGAGTGTCCCGAGTTATAAATTCTCTTTGAATGACTCTGTGACTTGACCTAATGGCACTATAAGTAGAAAGAGAGAGAGAGATAGAGAGTTTATGGGTTGAGGTAATCTCTGTTTCTCAACATCCAATCTTCCGACAGTGTCTGTGTGCGAGCGTTGGTCTCCGCTGGGGAAAGACAGTCGTTCCCAGTCCTGATATATGTGAGCAGTGGGAGTTTCTCAGGAGCCATGTCTACATGACCTGTCTCATTCACATGATCTACAGCACCAGGCAGATAGAACCCTGCACAACACTCACACTCACTCACAGACCTCAATCTTTTTCTCTCTTTTTCCCTGCCTATTGTCCAAAAGGCTGAGGGAGACTGCAGAGATCAGGGGACAGATGACATCACAGTGATGTCCAGCGAAAAGATGCTTTCTCTCCTCAGGAAAGGTCACCATCATCACACTCCTACTACTCTTCTTTGTCATGTGGTTTCTGATTGGCAGCTCACTGCTACCTGGTATTTCTGTTCTGTGATCTCTCAGCAGTTGTCCTTCACTTATTGTGTGCGTGTGTGTGTGTGTGTGTGAGAGAGAGAGAGAGAGAGAGAGAGAGGCTGCCTGCTTCTGAGTACACTCCAATACAAATGCAGTAGCATGTGTGTGTGTATATGTGAATGTGTGTGTGAGTGTGTGCCAGGGACTGGGTCTCCATCTGCCGGTCTGGGACAAATTTGAATGATTATACACAGACAGACTAATAATAACTAGATGTGAATAATCCTGGAGTTTGATTTAGAGCCATCAGGACCAAGCCAGCCGGGTGACGCTTTGTAATGGCTGCCCCAGGCGTTCGTGGGTAATTACTCTACAAGTAACATAGAGACACAAGTTGACAGACGTAGCCGTTCTCTTTCACAGAGAAATGATAGAGCCGGAGAGTGAGAGAGGAAGGGGGAGCAGGAGAGAGAGAAGTGGATTTCAATTTCTACCAGGTTGTTTCAGGGCAAACGCTTTGATATTCAACTTGTCCCACAATATTATGATAGGGGTTACAAACAAGCAAACAAACAAACACAAAGACGGCTCATGGACTATCTACATGCTGTGTTTGAAGAGAGTTGTGTGTTGTGACACACGTTGTTGACTCATGTGTGTGTTTATTTGTGTGTGTGTGTGTGTTACAGTGTGTGCGTAAACAAGTGTTCTGTCTCGATATAATCCTCTAAACAGGAGTGGCTGTTCTTTTCATCCTAGTCTCCATATGTTGTCATGATAGATGTGTTATTCAGTTAGGAGGCAGAGATTGAATCACTCAGATTGGGGATAGATGAGGGATTCCTCTGGGTTGAGTTTCACGGTTAATGAGAGCGCCCTGTGTGTGTATGTGCAGTGTGTGTTTTCATGGGTGTGTGTGTGTCTAGCTCCTGTAACTCTGCCTGAGTAAGCTAATTACCGTTAATAAGGAACAGACAGGGGCTCCAGAGTTCCCAGGGGGCACAGTCTCTCTCTCTGCCCAGACATGAGCTTTCCTCCCATGGGGATCAACTACCTCCCATGAGTCCTGCTAACCACCAGGTTAAGGGAGAGTAGCATGGTAAAGAGGAAGATCGAAAAGACAGAGGAGAAAGAGGATTTGCTGATTCATATATGTCACTTTCATTCAACCTCAGGGAGAGGAAAAACAGGGAAGGAGAGAGGGAGAGAGGGACAAATAAGGGATGAAGGGACGGAGAGAGAGATGTAAAGGAGCCTTGACGGGGATATAGGAGTGGAACAGGATGACAGGTAGAGAGGGCGGAAGTGAGGAGAGTAGAGGAGAAGAAAAGAGAGGAGATCTGAGATGAATTAGCTGGTATAGGACAAGGACAGATCCTTTTGGTCTCAATTAAAAATAGAACACTGCTGAGCTGGCCATTTCTGTTTCTCTCTCTTTCTTCTCTCTCTTTCTTCTCTCTCTTTGCTCTCTCTCTTTGCTCTCTCTCTCTCTATCTCTCTCTCTCTTCGCTCTCTCTCCTCTCTCTCTCTCTCTCTCTCTCTCTCTCTCTCTCTCTCTCTCTCTCTCTCTCTCTCTCTCTCTCTCTCTCTCTCTCTCTCTCTCTCACTCTCTCTCTCTCTCTGTCTCTCTCTCTCTCTCTGCATTTATCTTTCAAGCTATCCTTCCTCTGTCCTTTCTCCGTAAAAGAATGTTATTTTCTTCTTGTCTGTTCCAACCAGATTAGTGTGTGAGTGGAACACGAGGCTCTGGTGTCCTGTCCGTGCGTGCTGGCACTATAGCACACAACACCCACACATCTTCTCACACACACAAACACACATGTGCTTGTCAGGACAAAGGAGTGGAGGAGAGGTTAGAGTAAAGCTGAGGTACAGGCAGATAGAGAGAGTGCATGATGTGGAGACAGAATGGTTCCAGAGCAGTTCTGCTCCATCCGGATTAGCTTGTCCACCAGCCAGGCCAAGGCAGAGTGTGGCCTGCCAACACTACACCGCCACAGGGCCAAGGGTCACCAGGCTGGCAGAGGCCCTGCACAGCTTTTCTCAATCTCCCCTAATGCCAGGCCAGTGCAGAGTGCAGGCATCATAAGACACTTAGAGCTGCACTTAGAGCTCTGGTCAGAAGAGTCAGTGTGTGTGTGTGTGTGTGTGTGTGTGGGGGGGGGGGCTTGGTTAGGGTCAAAAGATAATCCTTTTCTCTTACTTTCTCTCTCTTTCTCTCTCTCTCCCAGGCAGTAACCTACAGTAATCCTAGTTACAGTTACGAGAGTCTAGTCCCAATGACATTGCGTGACAGTTTGATGTTACGTAACTGAGCGTGCATTGCAGTAATGTTATTGATTTTTTGGTTTGATATGATTATCTTTTCATGGATAATACAATACATGTCCACTCTTGCAATGTCTTTGCAAGTCATGTGTGTGTTCAGCCATGTTTGTGTATGTGTGTTCTCCTCCCAGCTGTACTGTTCAGTCATGATTGTCAACATCAGTGCCATCACCATGGCCACTGGACGATCTCCAAATTATGTGACATGCTGTTTCAGTTTTTTTCATTCATAAAGGAGAGGTAATTGTTTAAGGCATGACTCAGACAGGCAGTATTATCTGAACCACCTCAAAGCACATAAAATCCACACACACACACCCCTCCCCAACTAACCCAGCCGTAATCAGAGCATTTCCACAAAAACCCTGATGCCCCGGTGAGAAGGAACCTTGGCAGGATTACAATCAGGCCCCGTGTGTGTGTGTGTGTGTGTGCGTGTGTGTGTGTGTGTGTGTGTGCACGTGTGTGTGCGTGTGTGTGTGCGCGTGTGTTTGTGTGTGTGTTTGTGTGTGTCGCCCTGTTGGTGTATGACCCATCATGAGGCTGAGAGGCTGCTGCCCTGGAGTTATCCTCACCCTGTACTGAAGGAGTAGGTCTGTCTCTGGCTGGGCTGGAGACCCAGACACGGCCCTGTCTGGTACGGGCCTCCTGACGGGCCTGACACAGACACACAGGCTGACAGACAGCTGCTGAAGCCTGTCTCAGACCTCACACAGTCCTCTGAGTCAGACAACCCTGGACTATGTTTAGAAAAGACCATGTAGGGCAGTAGTGCAGAATTGGGAAACTAGCTTCCGACAGTCTCGTAGCTCTATACTATTATTTGAGTGTACATATTGTATACAGTATGCCCCAGGTTTGTGTTGCAGGTCCGATGTGTAACACTGTTTCTTGCCCCTGCTGCTCCCTGCACACAGTGCTCGTACGTTCCGCCCTGCGAGCGAGACAACCAGAAGAACCAGAAGAACGTTCTTTGGTGGGAGGACTACTGGACCAAGGAGGTCAGCTCTCAGTCTTTCACCTGCTTCTTTAACCAGCAGAGACGGTGAGACACACACACACACACAGACACACAGACACACGGCCCAGTCCCAGAGACAGAGAGAGCACAAGCATCCAGACTAGTGTTTACTCTGTTACGTATTGTTCCTCCCTTCACCCAGGGACCTGAGCTTGTCCAGGCCAGGCCTCAATGATGGAGTGTGTGAGCAAATACGTGTGTGTTTGTGTTCATGTGTGTGTGGGGGTGTTATTGTGTGTGTGTGTGTGTGTGAGAGAGAGAAAGTGTTTGTGTGTGTCACCATCTATTTCTGGGTTAGGGGACTAGGGAGGAGGGATGTGAGAAGCTCTGACAATGTGACGTTACCAGGGAGACCAGGTGGCGTAGTAGAATGTCACATGACAACCTCGTGGAATGACAATGGTGTGTCTCTCTCTTCCTTATCTCTCTTCTGTATCTCTCCATCTCTCTTTCTCTCTTGCTCTGTCTGTCTGTCTCTCTGTCTCTCTCTCTGACTGTCTTTCTTTATCCTCTGCAGTAGGTGGTGCAGTGTTGGCAGTAGTTAGACCCCTATAGACCTCTCCTCTCTCCTCACTCCTCCCATTCTCTCTCCTCTCCTCCCTCCCCCCTCCCCATTTGTCAGCCTCACGTTGCCCTGCTTAGCCAGGGCCTTGTCTAATATATGCACATAATAAACTAGGCCCAGCCTGACTGACTGCCTTACATACTCTTAGTCTGCACTTTGTGTACCAGCTACTCCAGACTGATGACAGGGGTAATGTTCTGGAGGGCTTGCACTTTATAAACCCATCTTAAGAGGCTGGGAGGGACAAATAAGAACAGCAAGCTAATCTTCCAAGTTGCCCCTCAAACATGATCGTTGCTTAGTTTTATTCTTACTTGTATTTACGTGTATCCATCCCTGTCCTCCTCTGTCTAACCCCCTCCCTCCCCCCTCCTCACACCGCCCTCCCCCTTGCAGGCCAGACGACGTCCTTTGGCGTCGTTCCCACGACTCCAGCGTCCTCCTCCACTGTGTCCTCTGGCCAATGGTGAGCCTGCTGGTGGGCACGCTCATTGTGCTCCTGACGGTGTGCGCGCGGAGCCTCGCCGTCCGAGCCGAAGCCATCCAGAAGAGGAAGTGCTCCTACGAGGTGGCCGACACCTCGGAACAAGGCAAGACGCATGTGAACCCCGCCTCCTCCACACGCACCCTGCCGCTGTTCGCCGTGCCGGTCCGACGCCGCGACCGCGAGCACTAGAACACGGGATCGCCACGGGGACAGGTCATGTGACTAGAACTCGGAACTAGAACGCAAGACTCCAACGCCGTTCTAGCACGTGGGTTTAACACAACAACGGAACACAGAGCCGGGATATTGAACTAGACATTGTGTGTTTTGTTCATGACGATGATGATGATGATGCCGTGGAGGAGGATGATGAAGACTGCGAACATGTAGCACCTAGCAACAACCTCCTAGACAGGGTCAGACACGTCCACGTGACTGCAGATGAAACCTGAACTCTTCTGGACGGAGAGGAGGAGAAGAGTGTGCTCGTGTCACCTGGACTTCACCCAGGTCTAACACAGCACTAACCAAGGTCAATGCTCCTCTAGGTGGGTAGCTAGCTGAGGATGCCGGTAGCTGACGCCCGCTGTGCCCTGGTTTTGGGGGCAGACCCGTAGAGACATGTCCCAATGCTGTGTGTGTTCCGTCGTTCGGATTTCAGTGGTCTGTCTGCTTGTAGCATACCTCTAAACCACTGCTGCTTGTTGTATTGTCTCTGTATGTGTGTGTGTGTTTAGACATCGCTGGTCTGTGTCTCTGTGATAATGAAGATTGTATTACTCTGCTGGTCCATCTCTTACTGTCAGACCACATACAAGGACAAGCTGTTCTCTCCGCCTGCTCCTGCGTCAACTGTGGAAGAGAACCCCGGGATTCTCCTCAGAAGCGCGGACTTCAAGACTGTAGAACTGCGCACGCTTGAAAATATCTGCTGAATATTTCTCTCACGGCTACCTTTCTCTCCTTCTCTCGATTTCCTGCGATGTGTCACAAAATGAATGGTTTTTCTAAGCCACAGTAGCAAACTTTTGTTATCGCTGTGTATCCCTTAAGCTGTCTTTTGGGATCCACACTGTTCCAACTGTTCCATGTATGAACTGTTATCCACATGACCCGTGACACTCTGTTCCAAAGAAAATGATCTCTCAGTCTCCTCTATCACCCATGTAGCTTCTCTGTATTTGTATCACAGAATGTAAGACTTTTTTTGTCCTTAAGCTAAAAATGAAGGATATTTCGTACTTAAAGCCATATGCTAACATTTGAGTGCAGCAAGGGACTGCAGTAGTTGCAGAGTGTGTTCGGCTTCTAGCAGGCTCAGTGTGGTTCTGAGAATGAATAAACAAGCTTTTCAAAAGCGAATTCTCTGGAGTTAAAATGATGAATAGTGCCTGAATAGGTCTTTTAATAAAAAGATTAATACAATCTCCTAAAAATGTGAGTGTGTTGTTTTAAAGGAGGGTGGACTGTCCATTATTCCACTCACATTTTCCAACTGTCCTACACCTGTCCTACTGTCCCAAATCTGTTGTGTCCATCCTAGCCCCTTCCAACCTCTAGAACAGACTAAACACACTAAGAATCACCTTCTCTGATGACCTAGTTACAGTCTTCATCATCCTCTTCCTCACATCCCATCCCCCCTGAACCCCTGCCCCCCTCTCCTCCTCTTGTCTCATCTCTTCATCCTCCTCTTCCTCACATCCCATCCCCCCATCCCCCCTGCCCCCCTCTCCTCCTCTTGTCTCACTCTTCATCATTATTATTGTTGTCATCATCTGCCTCTTGTTGTGAAGACGTCTGTCTCTAATTATGCGGTATCTAACGAGGGTTGCCATGACAGCCAGGCTTATCAGAGAGAATGGCTTAGATATTCTTGGAGAGGAGAGGAGGGAGAGAGAGAGAGAAAAAGAGGACTGGCAACAGAGAGACAGGGAGGTCTAGCAGAACTGTTGAAGGAAGGTGTGAACACCCAATATCACTTAGAGAGGGAACATGACATATCGAAGTCTTTACACCACAGATTTGCTTCAATGCTGAACCAACTGTTTCTTTTCCTTCCCAGACATTTCCTTCTCAGTCTGAGAACAAGATCAAATGGAGGGACGGCTCGGGGATGGAGAGATGGAGGCTTAGGGGATTGGGGGGGTCGATAAAGAATGTGTAAGGCTTTCTAACGCTGTCAGGCCAGAGAGGGTTTACAGTGTGGACCAGGGCCAGGGAGTTTGACTGACATTTACAGACTAGTTTTATAATGTTCACACAGGCACACACACACACAGGCAAACACTTTCACATTTGAGTGTATCCCAGTTTTACTCTATCGATGAGAAGCCCAGATAGAATTTAAATGATTATGTAACAGACCCCATGATTACATTAGAATTCACATGCAGTGAACCAGTTCACAGTTCCTCAACCTAAAATCTTGTCAGAACCACAGCCAGAACCACATATTACAGATTAAAGATTCAAATTTCTGCCTCAATTATATCAAAGTACAGCTGGAGGAGGAGAGAGGTGGGAATATACATCGTAATATCCACAGTAATCCAGACTAGGAATACCTTGTTGTGACAAACGGGATTACGGCTGTTCTGATTGGACAGGAGGGCCAGCGGGTTATCGCTCTCAATCCCAGGAGCTCTCAACAGAATGTTATTGTGGATATTACTTCCCGGTGTGTCAGATTGAGAGGAACTAGGGCAGGAGGCTCTGGCTTTATAAATAGACAACACGTCTGTCTGTAACGCCTTGTATCCAGGTCTATCACACAAACACATACACACTCACACATACACTCTCGCACACACACACACACACACACACACACTGCTCACACACAGAATCATTCACACATTGCCATTAGAGATGAGGGCAGGGCTCTCTGCCAATAAGGACGGACTACGTCACCCCACGATGCACTTCAATCACACAGACTACGATCCCTCAGCCAGACCACATTGCTCCCTGTCTTATCAATGAATATTCAAGCAGAAACACTGGCACTCAGAAATACACACACACACGTGGCTTTTTCACCTTGGAAACAAGTGCTGACGTCAGAGCGCAGGGTGCTCTGCCCTCTCCTTCCATGCAGACAATATCTTACATAATGATGGAGAGGTGAAGATAGAGAATGATGAATGAAAAGATGTCAGAGTATCATTATCCAGCCCGAAGATTCATAGGTATCACACCTTCCTCCCCCACCCCTCCCTCCCACCCCTCCCTCCCTCCCATCCCTCCCACCCACCCCTCCCACCCTCTCCTCTCTAGTTTTGACACGACTACAGAATGTGCTTTCAGCAGCCGTGCTCTGAGTCAGAGGGAGTGTTTCAGGTGATTCTCTGGCACAATTACTGATATAAACAGTGCATCGTTTTATTTATTCAGCAAGGGTACAGCATGGTGATATTTCAGCTTATATATCACATATAAAAACAATAACATTGTGCTATCTCAACAAAGCTAAGATGCATACAAATCTCATAGTTCAATTACATAGTTGCAGTCCTACGTGAACACACAATACAGCATTAAAATAATAGCCCTCCGCATTTCATAATGACAATCTCATATTGCAACAATCTTAGCACTTTTGCTTGATTCTTATACAGCTTTTTACCCAGTTTTAACACACAAGGCACCTCATATTTACACCCTAATATACTACAGTCACATGCATTCAGTGTAGATTGACTGACAGACAGACAGACAGACAGACAGACAGACAGACAGACAGACAGATATACAAACAGTGTCAGACAGACATACTCATGGACAGACAAACAGAAAGTATTCTCGAGGCAGGCTAACACTACAGTGGTTGGGTATACATAGCCCTAACCCTACATAGACCACTAGTTCCTGGCTCCCCTCGGTTCCTGACGCCTCAGTGCTGATGCACCAGGTTAACAGACGCTTAATGAGCACAGCACCTCTCCATGGGGGGAAGTGTGGAAGAGTTGAGTCGGCATATCACCTCATAAATATCATCAAATGTGAAAACAAGAGTGATAAACCTCTATACATAAATACAAACGTCTACCTCGACCATAAACTTACATCCTGTTACATAGAGACAGACGGGTACATGTAAGTGTAAATATAAAATATGTTTGCATATGTTGCCGCATGTGTGTTCATTATACTGTAGGTTCACTGGGATATTGATACAGCATATTCAAGACAGTGTTAGCTCTTTGAGGTTGAAGGCCATAGTGTATGCTATGCTCATCATTTCGATCCCCTGCATCTCTCCTAATGCTGTTCTGCTCTTTTTAATGGGCTGATAGTGAGGTAGTAGGGATGTGACAGCAAGGGAGGAGTTTGTGTGTGTGTGTGTGCTTTCTAAGTGGTTGTGTGTAGGTGTGTGCAGGTGGGTGTGTGTGTTTTGTGAGGGGTAAAGGGCAGGCAGAGTAGGATTGATCCACTCCACCCTATGGAGTATCATTTAATGGGCGCTGCACTGTGTTTTAATATGCTGGTGAATCAATGACTACGTCTGACAGTCTAGATCAGTCGTCCAGGTTACTGGGGCTCAGCAGAAATCGATGCCCATGAAACTCTATCATTTGTCGGGAGAAATAAGACTTTGTTACAGCTCATCTTCTCTGGAAACAAAAACAGTTGTGGGAGATTCAAACGAAGGCAAGAGAAGTGACTTTGTGAGACTGATATTTTAAATGTAGCTACGTACAGACACGTTTCACGCAGATCCTAATAGACTCTTGATAGGATCATGCCTGGCAGGCTTATCTAAGTGTCCCCCTGTGTGAACAGTGGCAGTTTGCCCACACTAACTGGTCTGTGCAGGACTGAGGAGCTCAGGTACAGAAATGTCAAGCCTTGAACCTGGGACCCAGGATGAGGTGGCTGAGGGTCAGGGTCGACACTGACATTCTGGAACCTTCTCTTTCTCAATGCTGCAAATCTCTGCAGAATGGTCTGAGGAATAACTTTATTTGGTAAAGAGCTAGACAGAGAGAGAGAGCAAAAGAGAGAGAGAGAGAGATACAGAAGAGAGATAAGGAAGAGAGAGAGATTGCAAGAGAGAGAAGTTCATTCTTTGGTCGTGTATCCAGGTGGCAAATTATATTATTCTAACCCTGTCTATTTTGGACAGGGGTTGATATTGCCTGAACTGGGTCATTCAGGTGTCTGTAGCACTAAATGTTTACTAATTCTTCTACTGACCTATTTACAGCACATTCAGTAGTACTGTGTTGTGACCTAATCCAGGGATACTTGTACATACTAAAAACAATATGGACAGACAGCTTCTCAGACATGGCAACAAGTGGTGATGAAAATCTCATCTGTACGTGACAAGCGCTGTGTTTTAGAAGCTCCGGTTTCTACGTGTTCAGCATCTGAATCAGACATAGGCTCCATAAGTGTTGCTGATGCAGCCTGCAGGAGCCTGGCACCATTATGAAGGCCTGGCGCTCTCCAGCATGGCTGTCTGAATGCATGTCAATAGAGTTTGTCTACCTGTTTGTCTCTACATCCACACAGCCCTCACAAGCACAAGGGTCTGCTGATGGCTCATAGTTCCCTCTCCTCTGGGAGCGTCAATTAAGGCTTCACTAAAAGGCTTCACCTCCCTGATGAATCTCGTATTCATTGTGAATTTCCAAAGCCCATTTATCTCCCTCTCATACAGCGTCGAGGAGAGTAGAACATCTTAGTCGAGAGAGATTTCTGAGAGGTGTATTTATATGACGTGAAAAGCAAACTATTCAAAACAAAGACTCGCAATTTGGTGAAGGACGATTTAACACAACATCAATATTAACAGTCATACTGTGGCTTGTCCTATTGAAATGGACATCTAGAGAAGTGCTGTGGGAACAAAAATAACAAACGGCTCTGTCCTTGTCCTGGTTCTTACATAGACGCTGGTTCAGGGGCTTCTTACATTGCTCAAAAAAAAGCAAAAAAGGGCAAGCTGTAACAATGCCAGCCAACAAAACTTGCCACACTAATGCTGTTAGATCAATCTTCGTCCCCCACTGTGGCGTGATGTCTCTCTAGCGTCCAGTATAGATGAAATCTGGGGTGAGAAAAAAGATAATCATCTTCTGTTTGCGTCAATACCCTTTACACCGTCTAGGCCTGCTTCTGCCTCAGGGGCAGAAGAACTCTGGAGTTCATCTTGTTGTTGAGTTCTCTCACCACGGTAGTAGTCGGGGTTGAAGTTCTCGTAGATGGGGTAGAGAGGGTTCTCCTGCTCGCTACGGAGCTTCCTGGCCCGCAGAACGTCCCTCACACACTGGTGGAGGTACAGGTACTGGCACTAGACGGGGAACAGGATAGACATGTTAGAGCACTGGTACTAGACATAATACTGTACTTAGTTCACTATGTTAGAGCACTGGTACTAGACATAATACTGTACTTAGTTCACTATGTTAGAGCACTGGTACTAGACATAATACTGTACTTAGTTCACTATGTTAGAGCACTGGTACTAGACATAATACTGTACTTAGTTCACTATGTTAGAGCACTGGTACTAGACATAATACTGTACTTAGTTCACTATGTTAGAGCACTGGTACTAGACATAATACTGTACTTAGTTCACTATGTTAGAGCACTGGTACTAGACATAATACTGTACTTAGTTCACTATGTTAGAGCACTGGTACTAGACATAATACTGTACTTAGTTCACTATGTTAGAGCACTGGTACTAGACATAATACTGTACTTAGTTCACTATGTTAGAGCACTGGTACTAGACATAATACTGTACTTAGTTCACTATGTTAGAGCACTGGTACTAGACATAATACTGTACTCAGTTCACTATGTTAGAGCACTGGTACTAGACATAATACTGTACTTAGTTCACTATGTTAGAGCACTGGTACTAGACATAATACTGTACTTAGTTCACTATGTTAGAGCACTGGTACTAGACATAATACTGTACTTAGTTCACTATGTTAGAGCACTGGTACTAGACATAATACTGTACTTAGTTCACTATGTTAGAGCACTGGTACTAGACATAATACTGTACTTAGTTCACTATGTTAGAGCACTGGTACTAGACATAATACTGTACTTATATTTGCTATGTTAGAGCAATGGTACGAGACACATTTCTGAGTACACAATATTAGAGTACTGGGACTGGACATGAAACATGGGAGACATACTAGAGTACTGGTGCTACACACAAGACAGATATGTAGGCTCTGACGCTGGACTATGTTTAGACCTAACTAAGTGAAGTTATCCAGAGCTGATGTGGTTAGGCTGTGTTGATGTCGTGGTGTGGTCATGTTGAGGTCACCTCTGTCTGGACCATGTGAGAGCGGTGCTGTCGCAGTTCAAACACCGAGCCGTAGATGTCCACAGTCCCCCTGCCGTCCAGCTGCTGCAGCACGCGGTCCAGAACCACAAAGGTGCCAGTACGGCCCCACCCCAGCACTGAGAGATGGAGGGAGGAGGACGAGAGACATGATGGGAAAGGAGAGAGAGAGAGGAGAGAGAGAGAGAGAGAGAGAGAGAGAGAGGAGAGAGAGAGAGAGAGGAGAGAGAGAGAGAGAGTAGAGAGAGAGAGAGAGAGAGAGAGAGAGAGAGAGAGGAGGAGTGAGTCAGATAGGTCAGCAACGAATCCATTTGCCATGGTCTGGAGGTCACAGTAGAGAGATCCACTCACACACACACATATATGCAATTTCAACTATTCTGTCTCCATGTTTGCTAGAGCGCGTGAGATTGGAACACATTCAGATGACATACTATAATCTGTATCCATGAGCCTTAAGATATAGTTTGATGAACAGAACACCCAAGAGAACAACACATGTCAATATATAGAAGCTGCGGAGGCTACCAACATTGATTTACATTTAAATGACTGACATTTACTATACATCCTTTTTATTATTGGTTTACTAATAGTATGTTTATTGCTCTTGGAGCCATATGTATAGATCTTGCCATGCTCAACCCACACAAACAGAGACACTCGCATACACACAACACACACACACACACACAGTACGACCATGTGTGTGGTAGGGTAGCAACCCACATGGGGAGGGGAAGTATTAAAAAGTGGGAAATGTAATGAAAGTGTCATCAGGAGACTACCACCCAATAATGTGATGTGTTGTTGCCTGGGGAGACAGTCATGTCCCATTTTCTGGCAATGAGAGTACAGATGTGCCCACCTCTTCACCTCAGTGAGCAAGCTCTCTCTCTGTCCCCCCCCCCCCCCTCTCTCTCTCTCTCTCTCTCTCTCTCTCTCTCTCTCTCTCTCTCTCTCTCTCTATCTATCTCTCTCTCTCTCTCTGCCTGCCTGTCTTGTACCATCAGCCACACTCATTATCACTTATTTTCTACAGGGTTTCTACAGTAAGCATGTTGAACTGGGCCTCATGGAGCAGTCAGTATTAAGCCCATGCAACACCTAAAGGACAGGATGTACAAACAACTAAATTAGATTTCCTGTATGGTAAAAGTGTACTGCCACATCTCGTGTCGTGGTCTAATCACAACAGGCTGCTGCTAATCACAGATGAGCCAACTTTGAACTGATGTCTCTCGATCGTCGGCATGGCAACAGCGCCAACAGTAGACCGGCCAGAGAGCGAGTCATGTAATTTGATTGGTTGGGGGAAAATGGACAGAGAGTCTGGCGGGAGGCTGTCTGGAGCTGGTGTGTGGGGTCAGGGCCTGGGTGGGGGTGGTGTGTGGGGTCAGGGCCTGGGTGGGGGGTGGTGTGTGGGGTCAGGGCCTGGGTGGGGGTGGTGTGTGGGGTCAGGGCCTGGGAGGGGGTGGTGTGTGGGGTCAGGGCCTGGGAGGGGGTGGTGTGTGGGGTCAGGGCCTGGGAGGGGATGGTACCTGCAGTGCACCACCGTGGCCCCTGAGCTGGGGGAGCGGTCCACGTAGTCTCTGACCGTGCGGACGAACTGGACGAGGGACTGGGTGGTCTCTGGGACGCCATGGTCCGGCCACACGGTGTAGTGGAAGTGACGCACCACCCGGGGGAAGCTGGCCGCGCCCTCCTGGAGGGGAGAGGGGGGGGGGGGGGGGTCAGTACTGACCAGGTATCCACATCCATCTTTGAATACTTAAATACACACACACACACATAAACAAAGACATAGACACACACAGACAAACAGGACATACACATACACAAAGTCCAGTTCCACTCACAGAGCTGATCTTGAACTCTCGGATGGTCCACTCTGGCAGGACGGACTCAGACAGCATGTGGACGATCAGATCTCCGTAGTACAGGGGCTCCCGGTCAAACGGCCAGTAGTGGTCACACTTCACCTGCAGGACACCGTCCACACAGTTACAGCATCTGTCCTCTCCTCCAACCTCACAACATCTGAGACAGCTCAGAGTCAGTCCCAGGCATGTCTTAATCTACACATTCACCAACAGGCCTGTACAGCTGAGGACAATCCACATGGTTAAAGCCTATGCCCGTCTGTCTATCCCTGATCAGATGGTACTCTATGACCTTAGCAAGTGGAGAGGTCATGAGTCACCCAACACAGGTCCTTATGGTGAGAGGGAAGCGAGCTGCCTCAAGCTCAGACCAGGCTCCACAACCACGTGGAAGACTTCTCACAAAAGGTTTACTTTTCTTATCTTTCCATTTATCTTTTCTTGGGTCACCATGGTTACGGTCAGGGGGACGACGACATTGGTGGCTAACCCATCGGCGTGCCCCGGCCCACTCACCCGCCCCTTTCTCCACACACTGCGTCACCATGACAATGTTGAAGACGTTGTGCTCCCACACCATCCTCCAGAAGTCGTCCTTGGTGCCAGGGAGAGGACCCTGCGTGGCTATGTACTCTCGGCGGAAATTGTTACCCTGGGGGGGGGGGGAGGGTGGAGGGAGAGGGGGGCAAAGAGAGAGAGAGAGAGAAAGTGAGACGGAGTTGGTTTAGCAGAAGTATTGAAGGTTTGTCAGCATGATGGTCATATCACTCTCCAGCTAGTTTCCTGCTAGGGCCTCAGTGACTGAGCCCTGGGGCCTCATCCACTCCCTACAGCGCTGCGGCTCATATAAAACTGGTTTGCTTTACCAGTAAGGTCACACTGGGTTTGGCTGTACATCAAAACCTCTCCAATAGCCTGTCTGTTTGAGGCAGGAACCCTGTTTGTCTGTATCTGTCTGCCTGTTTCTCTGCTTGAGAGTGTGTGTGTGCTTTACTGTATGACTCACCTGACACCACTCTAACACACACAGGCAGAGATCAAATTAACCCCCCCCCCCCCCCTCACTTCACACACACACACACACACACACACACACACACACACACACACACACACACACACACACAAGTGAGAAATACGGTATGTAACACTCCCCTGGTGGGCCCCCCAGACTCCATCTCTCACTCAGCCCAATTACTGCCTGATGGACACACATTGCCTGCTGTGATGGGGTGTGTGTGTGTGTGTGTTTCGTGGTAGCGCTGAAGGGGAGTCCATTAGTCCCCCCCTCCCCCATTCCACGATCCATTTCTGATTACTCTCTTGCTTTCTGCATGAACTCTGATTGGCTCAGAACATTGTGTCCAGTTGAACAGTTCCCGACTACTAGTTGGATTTCATTCTCTGACCAATAGGTCTTTAAACAGTGTTGTTACTGCTCCAGTATGCAGCTTTAAGTGCTGTAAAGGTGTGTAGTGACCAGGGGATGTCTTACAGGTATATAGCTGGCATTGACATAGTCAGAGGAGGGGTCGTCCTCCAAGAAAGAAAGTTTGACCCTGGTGGAATCATCTAGAACACAGAAGAGAAGACAGGAGAACACTTTAGCACCACATGCCATGCTGTGGAAAGACAAGAAGTACGATCCCTGTGTCGCGGAGGAGAGACCAAAAAGAGACCAGAGCCAAACCTTTTGTGGCTTTAATCCTATTCATGATCTAACAAATTGTGCAAGTCTGTGATGTGAAGTATTCCATCAACACCAGCTTTGTGCTAACTTTGTTGTCAAACTGAGTCAGTCGCTGCTATCTGGAGGTATAGAAGGAGGTGTCGTGACTCAAACTGACAAAAATAACGCTGTTGTCTCTATGCTGAACTGCAAAACAGTATATGGTTCAATAGATAACTCACTCAAAGTAATGTCTACATCCAAAACACATCCATTTTGCTACCAGTCTATCTAGTTTGTTATTCTGCACAGCAATTTTCCGCTTTGTAACTCTGAAAGTAGGAACCTTCAATTGCATTATTACAAGGAGAGTTTTGTTTGAAACGTTCAACAAGCCAAATCATTCCAGACCAATTAAATTAATGTGCCTGAGCAACATTAGAGAAAATGATGTAGGATAGAAGAACAAGAGTTACAGTCAAAAAGATCAATGATGTTCTCTCTCTCTCTCTCTCTCTCTCTCTCTCTCTCTCTCTCTCTCTCTCTCTCTCTCTCTCTCTCTCTCTCTCTCTCTCTCTCTCTCTCTCTCTCTCTCTCTCTCTCTCTCTCTCTCTCTCTCTCTCTCTCTCTCTCTCTCTCTCTCTCTCTCTCTCTCTCTCTCTCTCTCTATCAGCAGTTCAGGACCATTGACACACTCCTCTGTGTCCTTGCACTCTTCTCAATGCTGATGTGACTAAACCTATCCAATAATTATCATTGATAATGATCCTTTCCACTAACTCTGCAGTCTTTCCCTCTATCTTTCCCTCCATCTCCCTCCACCTCTCGACTCACAGGGCAGGATGTTGTTGTAGCGGTTCTTGCCCCTGTTCTCAGGGAGTCTGGCTGCCTCCAGAGCCTGGTTCCTCCCCACATCCTTCAGGTCCTGTCAAAGGTCACAGCAGGTCAATATGATCACCATGTGTTAACTCTCTACTGAGATGTGAGTTAACAACTGGCTGGTGGTTGACTGAGGGATTGGTGGGTAGATTAATTGATTAATTGATTGGTGGTCTGTGTTTACCTCAAACTCCTCAGACAGCAGGTAATTGGAGTCAGCCTGGAGTTTGGAGAGATGAGACTCAAAGTGGGCAGCTTTGATTGGACTGAGAGGAGAGGGGATACATATGCACACACACACACACACACACACACACACACACAGAAAGCTTGGTCAGCCCACTACAGACCGACCTTTCAAAGCCAAGTCAAAGTATCACTTTTAATGAGACTAATTAATGAGACAAAATCTCATCAACATAAGGGACACTCACCTGGAGATGCGACGATTGCTGGAAGAAAGAGCAGAGGAAGAGAAAAAGAGCGAAAGGGAGAGAGCAAGAAACATTTAGAGGATGGTCGTTGCCTTATAACTAAACTACATTTCCCCTACAGTCCCACCGCCCTGCCAATCATCTACTACTACAACTCTGGTATTGAAGTACAATACCATCCATCTTCACGCATGGACACTTGAAGTCGTGTCCCTGGGGTGCTCTCAGCTCAGAAGAGATGTTTAGATGATCCATCACTGCCTGACTAACTGATGGGCTCCTCTGACCTCAGGGATCACCAGAATCTATTCCTTCAGGATCACATTGACGGGTAAAGAGTGTGGGTTGCGAATAAAAACGTACCTTCTGATACCAACGTACATTCCAGAGTTGGGAACCTCCTTCCACATGTTCATTCTGACCACTGGGCTGTCCTGTACTGCCCTGCTGATACACACACACACACACACACAAGCATACACACATAAACAGCATTAGAACAAAACATGAACCACGAGGCTCATTGCCACATGTTTCGTGGACAGGAAATGACTCCACCAGGCAATGATGCAGAGTAAACGATGACTAATAAGATTATATGGTATTAGTACATCGCAACTGAGGAAACCAATTATTAATCAGCTAATTCACAGGTCCAGATACCCTTCCTTTCCCTTTGTAGAAAATAAAACCTAATCAAATACCCGTTCTCCCTCATACCCCAACCATGAGGGAGAAAATGGTAAAGGGATTATCCGGTGGGGGTAGTCGTGTGTGTGTGCGTGTGTGTGTGTGGGTGTGTGTGTGCGTGTGTTAGTGCGTGTGTGTGCTCCACTCACACTTTGCGTAGCCTCTGTCTGTAGACCAGGAGGGAGATGACAGCCACCATAATACCAATGAGGAACATGCCAGCACTGATGCCCTCGATGACTCCTCCCATGGGCTCTGGAGAAGAGGACAACAGCACATTCATATTTACCTCTACTCTATCCAGCACAGCAGTAACATGAGCTGGAGCCTTTCGAGTTGACCAGAAAACTACCCCTTGCATGTGAACAGGTGTGGGACCCTAGCCAGGATAAAGAGACCAGCCTCCAGGCTGAACCATGGAGGCAGAACCTGAGTGTCCACCGAGGTTGGGCCTGGTTGAGGCCAGGGGCCCAGGGGCCCAGGGGCCCAGGAGGACTGGAGGACTGGAACTATTTACGCTCCGTAGTTAGTGCTTTTAATGCATCATAGAAGCTCTCAGACAACAGAGGAACCGCTCCCTCAAGAGCTGCAGATTAAAACACTCTATTCTCCAATAGGAAGCTTAGCTTTCATTGCTAAATCGATGAAAGTCATCAGGGTGCGTGTGTAAGTGAGTGTGTGTCCGTGAGGGAGAGTGTGTGTGAGTAAACTTGTGTTGTGTAAGGGAGTGTGGAATGAGTGTGTGCGTATGTGTGTGTGTGGCCTCACCTGTGTGTGTCCGGAGGGGCAGAGAGAGGTATGTGTCTGTGTAGAGAGGATGAAGAAACTCTCCCTGATCGTCATCAAACAGCTGGGTAAATGCTCGCATACTGAGTCTGAAGACATACACACACACACATACACGTACACGTACACATAAGTGTACACAAGCATCCACAAATACAAACACGTAAACATTAACGGTTGATGTGCAATATATATAGTCAACGGGTTGGCTGAAATCAGATATGTGGGGTCTCAGTATTCTGAGGGTAGTTTACCTGTAGGAAGTCTTGGATTTAAGTGGCCCGTCACAGAAGGGGTTGAGGTCATCATAATGGCTGTGGTCCAGATCGTAATAGCGGTCTAAATCCTTTGAGTCGCAGGCCCCTCCCAACCACTTCCCACCAGACCCCAGGTTGATCTCAAACACCTGCCCACCAGTGAAGTCTGAGTCCTGGGTACAGCGGCTAGGAAAGTAGCCTGTCTGGTAGGCCCTGATGGAGGAGTTGTGTCTGTAGTCCAGGTAGGAAGGTAGGGGATGAAGCTTCTCAGGCTGGAGCAATTCATTGTCTGTTAAGAATAGACAGGGTTAATAAAGTTATGTGGATCGAAAATGGAGTCATGAAATGGTAGGCTTATCTCCTTATTAGCAGTGACTGATGGTATCTATGTGTACCATCAGATTCAGCCACGATGACAGAGAAGAACTTGACGGCTCCGTTGGCATCACTGAACCAGCTGCAGTTGAACCAGAAGGAGATAGAGGACGCTGTGACCCTTGACAAGCGCTCACTGACCCGCAGGTTGGGGGGCGGGACCGGAGGGCCTGAGAAGAGACAGGTCATTGGTCAAATTGTTGGTCAAACCTTCCAACCGGCAAGGTGGAGGAGCTGGATGGAACAGATGTGATGGAGGACAGGGGATCCCTGAGGTCTGGGGTGCTGTGGAAGTCACCGGAAACCCTCCAATTTTGAGAGGCCTCACAGCTGAGAGGTTGGGGCTCAGGGACTGGAGGCTGGGGGCTCAGGGCCAGGGGTGGGTGTTTAGGGGCCATGGACTGGGGGGACATTTGGGATTTTCTGGGTACTTAGGGACACAGCTAACCTGCTTATCCATGGATCTAGAGTCCTGACAGAGACAGATGTGTTTGAGCAGCTCTCTGTGTTGTTAGCAGACAAATAAAAACGGCCATGATGATGAGCCTCGTAAAGCTGTCCAATCACTGAGAAGGAAAAGAGAGTGCTGTTTGGCGCAACATCATCCGATCAGGGCAGACAGGAGGAGGATGTATTAGTTAATATGGCCTCCATCACCACTGATCTAATTATGTTTCTTCTGACGAGTCTGTCGTTTCTCCCTCCCTCCCTCCATCCCTCTCTCTCCCTCCCTCCATCCATCCCTCACTCCAAATCCCTGGCATTTCTCCCCCACTTCCCCAGGGAGAAATCAACCACAGGATTTGAGTGCCCTGATTGTTGCCTGTTCCTGTAAATCTCTTTTTCTCTCCCTCCTTTCGTCACCTCCTTCGCTTCCTCGCTCCCTCTCTTTGACACTCTTTCCCAGGTGGCCTGAGCTATTTGAGGATGTCTTTATTTAAGTGTGAGGGACTCTACAGGCTCCAAGAGCGTGTACATGTGCAGCCTGTTTGTGTACGTGTGTGTCTGTGTATGTGTCGCACTTGCTAACAAGAAAGCCCTACCCACCCCGAATCTCACTACGCTTCTCCTACATCCATGGGATGATATCACAGGGCTTGATCAGCCAACCAGCCGAGGTGATAGAGCCAGTAGTGCTCCCAGTCATCAGACGGGCTCGACCGTCCGTCAGACCTGCCTTCATCCGTCTGCTTTAGGACCAGCCTCTGATGGCTGTTGGCTGGCTGCACTCGCCATGTGACGCAGGGGTATAGAGGGGGCGGGGGCACTTAGCAGGTCGGCCGGGCGGCTCTTTGGCTCTGTGGGACAGGAGATGATGCCAGCTGAGCTGACCACGTCCAAGCTGCCAGAGCTGATTTCAACTAATGCAAACGCCCCAGCCCTGAGAGCCTGAGAGCGCACATCTGAAGACGCCATCTTTATTCCCGTGCTCTTTCTCGCTCTCTTGCTCCACTTCTCTGTGTCTCTTTTGGGGCCTTTGTTCATCTTTCCCTCTTCTTAGACGTTACACTTAATCTGTTGCTGTCCCTGTAAAATAATAGCTTTCTATTTTTTCGTCGTTTTTTCATTCCAAGAAGTCGAAGTTCACGCGAGCCAAAATGATCGAATATGGACAAACAAAACTTTTATTATTGCGATGTCCTCTCTCTCTCTCTTTCTCCTTCCCTTCCTTTACCTATTTGCTGTTGAAATGATAAATCATTTTGACAGAACTGGAATGCAAAGCAACAGAGGAGGGCTGCAGGCCATCTTATCTAATAAAATAAAAAGGTTCGACGGTGGAGCAATCTCCTGACTAAACACCAGCTTTGTTTCAGCTCCACATCTTCTGTTCCTCACAACAACAGACAGAAAGAACCATACCAACGTGAGATGTCCTTGATCAGAGGACTAGATATCACAGAGATTAGATCTTTTTATCACACATAAAATGACAAGACATGATTTCTTTCATCTTTCTGCATGACAACTGCTTTGATAAACTAACGTAGTTAAGCTACCTTAAAGCTTCATTCAAGTATTATGAGCGAGCTTGAGAATGACCTGAGCTTTGAAAGACCATTACCCTTACATTCAATCGAATGACGGGACTCTATAAAGAAGACAAACACTGACGCTTGCTGTGAGCCAAGGTTGGGATATTCCTCAGAGCTTCACGGCTCATTGAGTGGTCCCTGTTCTGGGGAGGGGAAGGCCAGCCTGGTTCATGGGCTGCTTCCCCTGCTGATGAAGTGCCTGGAGATTAGCTGACTGTTGAGACATGGTGATCTAGGAGAGGAGGTGACGGCCTGGGGGCTGGGAGGGTCACGACTCAGCAACCGCTCTAACAGGCAAAGTACTGGAGTCTTGGATATGCATGTTGGGTGTGTGTGTGTGTGTGTGTGTGGAGGGGGGGTACAGAGAGGATAAGATGAGTGGAAAGGTGGTGGCATGGCGGGTATTGATAGACATTATAAATAAAATAACCTGACTTGTGTTTCTGGGTGCAACGTTGAGAGTATGATGGAGGTTCAGTGTTAGGTGACATGGTACTCACGGTCGATCATGGTGACCACACTGGCGTGGGCTGGTTGGCTGGTGAGGCCAGCGGAAGTGGTCATCACAATGACATCGTAGCGGCGGGAGGGATCCAGCCTCTCCAGGACCAGCACGCTGCTGTCCCCGGCTAGACGCAGGCCGGACACCAGCTCACCGCTGTCCAGGCGACGGCACATGACCTCAAAGGCATCGTAGTCGGCAAGGGGCGGAGCCCAGGTACAGGAAATGGAGGAGGAGCTGATGGGGAAGCAGTGCATGTTCCTAACACTGGACGGGTCTGCGGAGAACACAGAGAACGTCAGGAACCACCAGGTGGAACTCAGGGATGGATCCCAAATAGGAAGAGAGAGGGACAACATCTCTGAGACAGAGTTGATGGATTGCTTTAACTTCATTAAACTTTTTTACTGGATTACTTAATGTCCTTGTATGGCTCGTATGGCTTTACATGTTCAATCAGAAAGATATAATCTTCATCCCAAGAGAACAAACGTATTTTGCCAATTTACACAGTAGCTCCGTACTCTCATTATCCACAGCTTCCCATTTCTAAGTTCCATTTGAATGACAATGAGTGTGTGTATGTGTGTATGTATCCCTGCTGGTTAATGCAGTGTATTGGGTGTGCATAATATGGTCTGACTGTACAAGGCAGCAGTACAAAGACGTCTCTCTCAGAAGATAGATAGAGATACATACTGCCAAAAGCCATTCACTTTCATTCATTAATCCCTCACACTAGGGACCTATTCACTGGCCATGGATAGCCCCTCGCTGGCACACACACACACACACACACACACACACACACACACACACACACACACACACACTACACACACACAGACATGCATGCCCTCAGTGACACATGCACAGAAGACACTCTCATTACTTCTCATTCTAAACTGTAGTTCAGAAACAGAGTGTATAATTGGCCACCTGCTCTCTCTGTCAGATACAGGTCTAACATGATGATATGGAGAGGAGGAGAGACATAGAGAGACAGACAGGTAGAGAGAAAAATAGGTGACATTGTAGAGTAGATTCTAATGAAGGCTTTTGATGTAGTTGTTGACCTTTCAGCAGTGACATCATCAGTCTGTCTGTCTGCCTCTGCTGTGACTCACAGCCAGCCAGCTGCTGATTAAGGAGGGCAAGGGGCACACCTGCACACACGCACTTGCACACACAAACGCACACACGCACCTACACACACACACCTACACACACACACACACATTTAGTCATCTTTTACATTTAGTCATTTAGCAGACGCTCTTATCCAGAGCGACTTACAGTAAGTACAGGGACATTCCCCGAGGCAAGTAGGGTTAAATGCCTTGCCCAAGGACACAACATAATTTTGCATGCCGGTAATCGAACCGGCAACCTTCTGATTGGTAGCCCGATTCCCTAACCGCTCAGCCATCTGACCCCCTCGGCCATCTGACCCCCTCTCGCCCCTCTGACACACGCACCTGCACACACACACGCACCTACACACACGCACACACACACACCTACACACACACATGCGCACACCTATACACACATGCATGGATGGATGCAGACACACACACACTTATACACACACACATAGACACACAATTATGCACAATCACTCTAACCAGCCAGCAAGTGTACAGTATGTGCTTTGTATCTTGAACTCAAGGACAGTCAGACCTAAGGTATAAAATAAAACAATAATCCTACACTTACAGACGGCATCCCTACACAATCTGACAACTTTTGCCTTGGAAGATAAACTAGGACTGATCACAACATCCCTTTGTCCTTCAAAACAAACAACAGCCTTAAACACAGAACCTCTCTCTCTCTGTCTCTCTCTCACACACACCACACACACACACACACACACACACACAATGTGGAGGGTCACAAAGACTGTGTATGACCAAGGAAACCTTGGAAGGATGATAGAAGATAATATATGCCATCGCATTATAGGCTAATATCCTGTTTCTACCTTGCTGAGGAGATAAGCATGGTGTCAGATTTTGTAGAGATGACAGAGGTCCAAGAGTACAAGCAGACAGCAATCTAGAGGAGATGTGCTCTCTCACAACACAGAACTAACTCTGAGCCGGCAGGCACCCTATCATTATGTGGATCTGCATATTATGTGTGTGTGTGTGTGAGAGTGTGTGTGTGTGCATGTGTGTGAGAGAGACATA